>NC_040040.1:3933200-3994125 GCF_003713205.1 Coffea eugenioides | reverse complement strand
GAAAAAAGTATAGACAATGCTTCATCTTCAGATGCATGAAACTTTAGGCTTGCTAACAATGCTCCAAAGTATATGTATATGTATACCGTTAGATTCAGAAATGAAAATGAAACTTTAGTTTTTTTTTCCCTTTTCTTTTTGTGTGTGTGTGGGAAATTTGGATTAGTCAGTAGCCGGGGAGAAATTCGAGGAACAAAATGCAAATCGCTATGCATTAAGTGAAGAAAATTTGTCTTAATTTTCATAAACTGTCCGTTTCGGGTGGTAATTCATCGTCTTTCTTGTCTTTTACGTGAATTATGTTACTTCTGGATTTGATCTCAGGGAGGGAATATCAACTCCACTTCGGTAATGTAGTCATAGCAAGTCAGTAACAAGTTGCTAATTTCAAGCGGTGCTTTTATATATATATATATTTTCCTTTTTACCACTGGGTTGTCTTGCTACATTTACTTTTTGGTTTATTTCCTTCATGCTGTTTATTGAGTTATTACTGTACATATAGGTGAAAAAAGGTGCAGAGCGGAGCATAGAGCATATGCAGCAAGAAAACAAAGAGAGATAAGTATATCTTAACATCAGTGAAATAAACTTGAATGAATAGATAGATATCCAGAATCAAATTTAACAGCGACAAGCTAGTTTTTATCATTTATGTTGCGTCATGTGTGGCAAGGACCATTGAATGCGTAATGCTAATGAATGTGTAATGCTAGAAGGCACTCAGGATATGAGCATTTTATGGCCCTTTCTTGGTTTCAAAATTCAGTCACGATCACTGGATAGCTACTATACTGATATGCACGCCAGCTTTGGTGTGGTGTGGTCCTGGAAATCCTGCTCCGTTCCTCTCTGTAGTCCTCTCCGCCTGCAGGGGCGGGGACAGTGGCCGCAACATTATCGTAAATCCTGAAATTGAGAATGAGACATTCATATGTTTATGTCTCTAAATGTTACATTCACATGTTTACGTCTCTAAATGTTAACTGTGACTTTGAAAGTATAGATTCTACTGAGATGTATGCAGTCGGTAGTCACTAAGTAGTGGTAGCATAAAATACTTGCAACTATTGTTGGACATGCATGGAATATTGGAATGGATTATGGATACCATCAATGGCTTCCATACAGCTATCCTCCTCCACAATCTGCACTCCCCTGCAAGGATACGAGTCTTTCACTCTGTCCCGTAGCAGCTACAAGATGAAGGATAAAACAAGAAACACAAATATTCTCATGCCATCGCCCCTACAACACATGTATTGGTGGTCCTAAGGTGCACTAGCTCATGTTCTGAACCCCTCTATGGACAAAGCTCGCTATGTGGATACAAAATTTTGCAGGTTTCGGCGTTAATAATTCTCCCGGCAGTTGTTCCGTAAGAGGGCTCTTTTTTTTTTTTTTGGAAGCAAGTTGTTCCATATGAGGTTAAACTTTAAGAACCAATGACATCTCTTTTAGTAGTATGTCACAAATTGAACGGGCACATCCAATCTTCCATGGTTGAATCAGGAGGGATTCATGTAATTGAACAGGCACCTCTCTCTCTCTCCCTCTCTCTCTGCTTCTGTCTTTTAAACACAACATATTAATCATACAGTTTTACTGCTAAAGTTTCAAAGCGAAACATTTTATTGAAAGTCAGAGTTCATAGCTTCGGCAAAGAAATTTGAAATGGGTTCACCTAATTGTACTCTGTAATTGAATGCGAGCATTGAAGAGGCCAGGCCAGGAGACGAGAGAGTGCACAACAGACAATAATAACTTTCTCCTTTGCCTCTCTTTAGCATTTCATAGCAGAGTAGTACTATTCAAAATGCCGCACATCTTAGCGTTTCTTTTTGGCACGTACTGGAGTGAAAGAACACAGACCCACCATGCCTGCGTCGACCTCAAGCAATCGATTTAGACAAGCAGTATATTTTTATGATAGCCATATGATACATATGGGTACCCACAAATTTTTTTACCACTCCAAAACCCCATCAATCATGTTTATTCTTACTTGACAAAATTTGCACCAGTCCTGTGTTTAAGAGATGCAAAAACGCAGGGAAATGCAAGAACAGGAAAGGTGGATATATGCAAGGAGAATACTTAGATATTTCTGTACTTTTTTTTTTTTTTTTTGTCAACACAGGGGTGTCCGGGTCAAGACCCGAAGGCGGCCCGACTAATCCCCTGCGCCTGGAGTACAGCGCCACTCCAACCGCACCCAGGCGTTAGGTGAGGTTCGATCCCACGACCTTGCGAGTGGTTTTCCAGCCGCAGACCGGGTGATCTAACCCCGGGGGGCTTTAGATATTTCTGTACTTGAGTTGAGTGCATATATGGTAGTAGGAGTAATTGTTCAAGAAATCTTGTTAGAAGTACGGGTCTCCGGTAAATTTTTTTTTTTTTTTTTGAAAAAACGAGAGAGATTTAATCAGGATATGGTGGAGTAGTGATAGCAATTAAGTCAGAAACTGAATCCAGTTAAAGAATTCCTCTCCATGATTACGGAAAGCTGGATCCAGTTTAGTAAATAAAATACTTAGGACCAACAAAAAGAAAAAAAAATGCAGCAGCAATCTCATGGAAACATCCTACCACAAAATGCTCCACTCTTCATGCTGTCTCGCCTTGAGTTCAACTACGTGCATGGAGTACAGTAAAAAAAAAAAAAACCCCCCAAACAAATTGTCCTTTATTACTATATTAAAATTAAGATAATGATTTTGAACAAAAAAAAAAAAAAGAAAGTATCATCTTGGTTCGCTTCAATCTCAGAGCCAAGATTCTTTTCTCAGGCATCGAAGCTTCTCAAAACCTTGAGGCTCGCCCACTCTTTTATTTTAATTCTAATACTAGTGTGAAATGAATCTTACTTCTTGCGGTAAACCATGCATGCATGGATCTTATGATAACCCCACTCGGATAATTAATTGATTGATGATTACTTAAAGCTAAATCTACGTATGATCTGCATGCTATGTCTCTCAAGTACTGCTCCCCAAAGGAAAAAATATACTCCCTCCGTCCCACTTTGATAGTCCTGTTTCTTTTTTCACACAGTTTAAGAAAAAGTAGTTAATTTTGTTGGAAACGTAAATTTAGATTGCTATTTTCCTAAAATACCCTCACATTAAATAGAGTACAACTTTATGGGAACTTGAATTGATGGTAAAAAAAGAATCAACTCTCATTAAATGGGGTAAGTTTATAGTAACAACAACTTACATTGAATAAGGGCATTTTAGAAAAATTAAAATACAACTACATTCTTCAATTGGGAAGTGGACTGTAATTTGATACAGATGAAAAAGGAAAACAGGACTATCAAAATGGGACGGAGGGCGTATATATATAAGAAAGGTGCCTCTCAAGTACTACTAATTAATTGACCTTAGTTGAAGTGAGGTTACTCAAAAAGTTTCTCCAAGTTGTTCCTAGCACTGGGGTTGTGCTCCAAAGTTCAGCCCCTGCTGCCCCATCAATCCATCAATGGATCAACTCTTTTTTATTGGGGGCTATAAAAAGAGAATTTTGCCTAGTTCATTATTCTAAAAAAGAAGAACGAAATTGTCTCAGAAAAACTAAAAATATATATATATAAAAATAAAAGAAATATAAAGTATCTATAAATTAGGGATACAAATACTTAAATTGTCTCCTTTTTTTTTCTCTCTCTTTTTTACCTGATTCTGTTCAATTGTTCATGGTGATAGTTCAGAGTCCTGTTCTGATCTAATTCAACGTTCAGTGTGGCAACAAAACCTTAGGCAATGCGTCATTCAGGTTTGGACAGCCTTTCGTTGCTCAAATGAAGCGTGACTCGCGTATTTGTGGTTAAAACTCGAAGCCCACATTTTTGTTGGTTAGAAGGTCGATTAGTTTCGGTTACCTTAGCCAGATTTGGGTGAGTCACATTGCAGTCGAAGACCCTGGTCACCATCTGTCTCGTCTCTGTCTTTTGTACTTCTCGAACCAAATTTTTACAATCGTCATATGCAAATCACACTCCAAAAATTAGGGGGAAAGGGAAAGGAAAAAATCAAGCAGACACAAGCAACATCTCAGGCTCCACTTGCCTGGCCATGCAGCTGATATTTATACTCCATCACAACTCAGCCGGTCCCTTGCAAGCTGAATGAAAACTTGGAGAGGAGATCTTGTTGCCTATCTGCCCTTTTTTTTTTTACTTTCTTTTTGACCCAACAACCAACAACAAAAAATCCCATCCCCAAATAAGACTCCTCCTGATTGAAGTTGTAGAAGCTTGGAAATTGATGAACGGTCAAAATCTCACTGGGTACGGCTGTTAGTGTTAATATGTGTCAGTGATGAAAACTCTTATAAAAAAAAGTGTGGGGTAAATGAATCATTAATGCACTGTATATATGTATGTATGTATCTGCATGGTGGGAGAAAATTATCTAAGATTGTGGGGGTGGTGAGAGGCGATTCAGTACATCATCATCCGAGACAGACAAAACCAACGGGGTATATAGCTCTTTTATCTGCAGGTTTTAACTTGTCATTTGTAGCACAACGATACGGGTTTCTTTCTTGAGGGATCAACTCATCTGGGTCGGGTCATTTTCTCACTAATGGCGCTTCCATTCAATGAGATCTTACATTTCCAAGAAAATTTTATCTTCAAATTCATGACCACGCACAGAGGCAGTACATGGTGGTATAGAAGTTGGTGTCCGTCGTCAACATTTTACCTGAATAAGTTGGCATTGATTGCTTATCACTGGGCCGAGGCCCAAGACACTTCCACTTCCCGCTGCTCCGGGTTGACTCGTTCTAATCCTGATTTTTCTTTCTCTTTTTTTTTTTTTTAAATACTACTACTACTTTTTATTCGTTTTGAGAAATGGAATAAGTATTGTTTAAGATAAACAAATTAGTACAATATTTACGGTGACGGGATACTTTAAGATTAGAAGCTTTAAGCACAGAAATAAGGATTTGTTAAGATTAATTTTTTATGCACTGACAATGTAGTAATTTTTTTACACTAGCAGTTATCAATATATGTTGCATGTTCATGATTTGAATTCATGTTACGTGACAATGATCTAAATCTGTTAATGTAAAAAGAAAAAAAGTACACTGATGTTATATATATAAAAAAAAAACTTACTCCATTAGGATTATATGTTAATAAAATTAAAAGAAAAAGAATGTAGCTACTTCAACATTTTTGGTTTTTGGAAAGGAAAAAAGGAAGAGGAAAAATCTGACCGTAATTTTATCTCGGAGAGTGAACGAGGACAGCACAGAAAATCTTCCATCACAAACATAATTTAAAACGACTGCCCATTGGCCGTACGTAACGCACCACGCAATTGATCGATTAAAAGAGAGCAAGACAAGACAAGGGTGTCCAATTATGACACAATTTTCACAGGAGTAATTCTTTTCGATTAATGTTTATGAAAATCTCATTGACTCTGTGAAATTTTATTGTTTTAATTTTGTATATATTGACAGTGTATATACTAACACTTTTAGATTCATGCATATCACATGTGTAAAAGTTAAAATTAAAATTATGCATCCTTATTGTATACACTATCAATATATATAAAATTAATCCAATTTTTCGATAAGAACGTATAATGGTCAAGCAAGAAAGAGGGCTACTTCCTTGATGTTATGGATATTTCCAAAAAAAAAAAAAAAAAACAATGCTAAAGGTTTGTCATTTATCAAATTTTGAAGAAAAAATGAAATAACAGTAGAGTAAGTTTTTTTATGCAGCGTCAGTGTACAAAATATTTTCTTTACACTAACAGATTTAGATCATACAATATAACATAAATTTAAATTTAAAATTTAAATCATGCACAACTGATGTGCATCCATAAATACTAACATAAAAAATAAAAATATAATTGATCAATTTAACTTGACATATATGGTAGGCCCAAGCACGTTTCGTTATTATTATTATTTTTTTCAACACAAGAAATATTTCAGTTTTACTAGACTAATCTCCCAGTGTTCCATTGTTGGGATTATTTAATTTTGAGCAAACAATCTACTTACAGCGTTTAAGAAGACGCAGTAATATCTTCATAGCAGGCCTCGTGATCCACAAAAGATATGATGGATGACTATTCCCTTTTCTTTCTCACGCATACAATCAATTGAGTTCATAAATTCGGAATTGCAGCAGTAATCAATAATATCTGCGCCCCATTCAATTATCACAAAGTGGAGCACAATCACCACTGATTTTGATCCCTGAATTCACAGAGAGTTATGAAATTAAACTACTCCTCTGCTACTCCTAGTAGCCTAGTGCTACTGTACAACATCTGCTTCAGCATACATAGTAGGAGTATATACTGCTACAAGTTACACTAGTTAGTTTCTTCATTTTTCATCACTCTTGAATTGGGATGGCCACAAAATTTTAGCAGCGGAGCACCAAAATTGAGCGAATATGCGTTCGGAAAGTGAGTGAATTTTTAGATTGATTAGTTGCGAATCACATCCTGCTTTGAAATCCGAAGGTAACAATAATGGAGCAAGGCAAGAGTTCGAGTTCATTATTATTGTCTCCGTCTTCTTCGCCTTTCTTCCTTAAAAACGACTTTGCAAATGGACAAATCGACGCTGTCACATATCCACTCCCATTCTACCAATAGAATAGGGTAAAGCAGCCGCTTATCATAGAAATTCTTGACATCTTTCTTAGTTGGCAACAAAATCATGAAACTAAATCCAAATGAATAAACGCCAACGAGGACAAACAAGATATCAACGCATTTATTTTATCTTCCTTGAAAGATGGTCTTCGGCGATGTGTCTTTTTATCTTGGGAATTGTATATGAACCATTGCAATAATATAAAGAATAGGTAAAGTCTCATTTCTACTTTGGGTAGTGAGATTTGGAAGGAAGCGGAGAAGAAAGGAGAGAAGTTGAGTTTTCTGTTGTTTGTGAGTTTCAGCTTTCAAGTGAGAAGGAAGGAAAAATAAAATAAAATAAAAGAGGGGTTAACTTTACTAGCCATGTTATTTGGGTAGCTATTTTGGCTGTGTAGTCCATGTTATCCATATTCCATAGTGGCATGATTCCCAAGCGTTAGAAATTGGAAACCTATTTTTTTTTTTTTTTTTTGTCAAAAAAAAGGACTTGGCCCCACTTCAGGCCCCAACCCTTATTCGGGTTGTTGGGTTACCCCATTTTCGTTACTGAGACTCGAACCGGTGACCTACGGGATACTACCGCATGTGGTCACCGGCTGAGCTATTAACCGAACCTATTTTTATTGTTTTTGCAAGAAAAAATAGAGACTGCCTACCCCTCATCAAACACGCGGGGCAATCACCTGTTTCCCTTGTGGGCTGACAGAAAGGGTCTCATCTCACATATATAATATACCTGTTCTCCTTTTTAGATTTGCCTTTGAACTGTTGAAAACAAGATGGCCAACACTACTACTACTTCAGAGTCCCATATTTTGGTGCTTCGTATCAGAATGAATATTGCCTTCCATTGGTGGAAGAGATAGCTTGTTGTCGGCATATTTGGCATCTCCGATCCGTTTCCAACTTGAATGAAGTTTAATAGTAGTAGTACTGTGTATGGTTCCCTTTTTTCTTTTTTTCCCTCCTTTAGCTAAGTCATTTCATGTCTATTCTTTTCTTGTGCTGAGTCAATTCATGTATAATCTTTATCAAGCAAGATCATTTTTTTGATAGCTAAGACGACATTATAAAGAAGTAAAGAGGCTTCTATTGTTCAGGGGCGGGCAGGTTGCTGGTCTGGACTCTATTTATTTTCATCATCCTATGTATGAAGATTGTGCAAAAAGGTCATGGTTTAGTGGACAAATAATGTCCTGACATGCATGCTTAATATGCTGCAAGTTAAGGGATTGGGAAGTAATAAGCTTAGGTTGTGTTTGGATTGCATTTTTCGTGATTTTTCATGGAAAAATTACTGTAGCGATTTGATGTATGTGAGGAAAAAAGGTAATAGGGAAATGTGATCACGGAAAACGACGTAATTTTTCGACGGAACCGGCAATCCAAACAAGGCCTTAGTAGTTATCTTCTTTCCAGATAATGTGGTGAAGTATATAATTTTTAAGGGACGGAATGGCCAACTTAAAAGTGGGATTCATCAAACAACCATGGTCCATAAAAGCGTACCTGGCTGGCTGTTTTTTCAATTGGTTCAAAATTTTAACTGCAAAAATGTTCATATCTAAATCATTCATTGCCATCTGAACGCGTTTGCAAATTGTAAATCTTTTAGTAGTAATAGAAATTCAGTTAATGTGGTAACAATTTATATAAATCAAAATCCAGGCTTGCAAGTTGCACAAGGTGCCATTTTTATCGGTGCTTTTGTTGAATAATTATTATCAATATCTTAAATCGTACTATTACTAAACAAATAATGATGCATGATTCTACAATCTGTTCATTTTGATCTGGCCGTCTTAATAAACATTTTGCAAAAGAAGAGACGACTACGTGCAAAAGAATTAGTATTTCAGTAGAAAGAAAAGTATTAACGCAAATCATATGAAGAAAGAAAGGCCATACTAATAGTCATACAAAATTTTCAGCGAAAAATCACGATCCTGTTAAAACAGATGCAGCGAAACGGAAGAACAAACAAGAACAAATTTGGGGGAAATCAGATTCTTATTAGGGTTCGGAATGTATCAAATCTTTTGTACAGAATGGATATAAGATATATATATACAATCAAATAACCAAAACGGATTGGATCCAAAAATAGGTCCAAAAAACCGAGACCCAAACAGATCCAAACAAGGTGCAACAAATAAAAGACGAGAACTAGTGGAACATTTTGTTGAGAATAATTCATTCTTTTTAAAAAAATATCATTCTTTCATTTGATCTTATAAGGTTGCACTAATAGCAGAAAATATAACCAAAAAATGCAATTAATACAAACACATGTGAAGAATTAACAAAGATTACGTCAGATTCGAAGAATAACAAAAGCTGTACTAGGAAACTCCAAAATATTTGTTTAGAATTATGAAAAACTGTTTTTCAGGTGGAAAATTCAAAAAAAATTATTGAAGTTGATAAAACTGCCAACTCTTGTCAAGAGATTTCTATCAAACTCCAAATAAAATAAGTACCGCTACTTTTCTCCCAAAAGAAAAAAAAAGGCATGATGATCGGTTCCAACTAGTTAATTGCCCCGGAAACGATTCATTGCATTAGAGTCGTATAAATCAATGTTGTCCAATATTTTTTTTCGTCGACACGATAAATTTTATTCTAGACCTACTCCTAATTTACATAAGGAGGAGGAAGAACCTAAAGAAAAACCCGATAAACCACCACCGATCCTTATGGGTGTGTAGGTTCAGATGGGTGGATATTAAAATGCAGGTAGGCAAAGAAATTTGATCTCCTGACCTATATTTATTAAAAAAGTACATAATTCTCGTATATTTGTTCTTGACTTTTATTTTGGGCCGCGGATTTGCATCCTCTTCTATCTGTTGATGCTATCTGTCTCGTCTTGTTTCATGGTGGAGACTTGAGCAGAGGCATAAGGACCAGGATATCTTTTTAGCCAACGAAAAGATGTCTCCCACCAAGATTAGTGAGTTTGTTTGGACAAAGGAAATTTGGAAAAAAAAATTTTGCCTCACAAATCCTAATCACTTTTTTATCTTGTCAACCACCTTTTATCTCATATACATCACATCACAAAAATGCTACAGTAAATATCTCAAATAAATCATCCAAATAAACTCTTATCCAAACAAACGTAACTTACAACAACAACAACACATCACATTCTTGTGAAGGATGGGTTTTAATTACCCAGAAAGATCAAGTAAATGGTGGGTTTTTGTATTTCTATTTGTCTAATTCTGCACACACACAGTAGTTACAAACAATACATGGTAGTACGTACTAACAATAAAATGCCGTCAATTATCTGTTGCAAAATATCCACTTGAAGGAAACTGAAAAGGCAAAGACAACCAAAAAAGAAAAAGGACGGAGAGTCTCCTCTGCCAAACAACAGATTAACATCCACATAATCATTTGCTGGGTTGCAACAGGACAAAATCTGCAAAGCAGCAAGCGTTCTGTCACACGCACAGAAGCATCATTTCAGAGCAGGTGAAAACTGGCCCTTCTTTTTGTAATTTTTCATGGGTACTGTACTGGAGTGCCTACTAGTAGCAACAAAGTGAAAATTCCAGAGTCTGTCCACTGAAAATCAAAATTAAAGAATTTGACAGCGTTACTGCGTTGGCACATGCCTTGGTAACCTCTAACCTTTCACAAGAAAGCGTTGATATCTCTTCATTGTTTTTAAGGGTTAATTCCACTTTGTCCCCTCAAACTTTGGGCGATTACCCACTTCAGTCCCTTAACTTCAAAATGGGACACTTAAATCCCTAAACTTATGAATTGCTCCCAGTTAAGGAAAATTGTTGACAGAATCCTGATTGCCGTTGGTGGTCGAAGTGCGTGGCAAACACTGTCCTTTGACTGAGGGCAACAATGAAAATTCACAAAAAATCACATATATAGATTAAAAAAAAATGGTGAAATATGGAGGGAAAGTTTCCCTCCATGCTACCCACTTCAGATGGATAATGTAGACCCGATCCAAATCATAAAAGGGCACTTCAGGTCGGTATGCTGAGAGACCCAAGCTGTCATTCTGCTATCCACAGGGCAGGAAGAAGAAAAGGAGAACCCAACGCATGGTTCAACAAACAAAGAGAAATGGTGAGGCAATTTTGTGATTGTGGAAAGCAAACATTGATGATGACATCATGGACTGCCATGAACCCAGGAAGAAGGTTTTGTCGATGTGCCAAGTACAGAGTAAGGGAAATTAGGGTTTTGTGTTTATACTTGTTTTTTATTTTGGGTTTGTATGAATTGCAGCCACCTAATCTTGTCTGCAAACATAATGTTCTTGTCAAACTAGGAACAAGGAGGCTGCATATACTGGGATTGGGTTGATCCTGAGATGTGTCAAAGGTCAAAAGAAATAATACCTGGACTGCTAAGGTCGATGAACAAGATGGAAGCTGAGTTGGATAGGTTGAAAGAAAATTCAAGGTGCCAACAATCGAAAGTAAGGAAGCTAAGGATGTACTTGATTATCCACTGGGTTGCCATTGTCATGTGGTTGTTTTTGTTCAAATCTGGGGGAGAAGGTCCAAAATGAGTTGTAGAAGAAGCAACCGCTTATGCCGGACTGCCCGTTTTGTTTGCTCAAATATGGGACCACCTTTGTCTGTCATTGCTAAGTAGTGGACCTTTTGAGTGGTGCAGGAAGGAAATTCTTGCTTTTGCTGACTATGTAATTACCAGCACTTTCAGAATCCCGCTTGCGGGTTTCAGCGTTTTATGCTGTCGGGATGTTAACCATCTTGCTTGTGAACATGTGCTACATTGCTTTGAATTTTTGTGACAGGTGAAAGCTTTGTCTGATGAATGTATTTGTGAAATGACCTGAGTGGTGGTAGATGGGTTAATTGGGTCGGTCGCGTTACCCAATTATTTATATCCATAAGTAAAATTTTAAGATTCGCATACCCATCTATTCATGGCCGGTATGGGTAAATGTAGTTCAATGGAAATGTCAAAAAACGAGTTTGACAACCCAATTGCTCGTTTACAACCTATTTATTCTAACTTTTTACAAATTCGTCTAAATTAATTTTGAAAACTTAACTGCCAATTTATACAACCCTTTTTTTTAACTGTCATTAATTTAAATATTGACTTATAATGCCCAAAAAGCCTAATTACTAATTTTTTCTTCTCGCTATCAAATATAATATTAACCCGCATGCGAGGTAACAATGAAATAGTAAAAAGACAGAAACCCGCTTGCGGGTTTCAGCGTTATTATGCAGGCGGGATTTTAACCTGCTTGCTTGTGAACATGTACCACATTGCTTTGAATTTTTGTGACAGGACGAAAGCTTTGTCTGATGAATGTATTTGTGAAATGACCTGAGTGGTGGTAGATGGGTTAATTGGGTCGGTTGCGTTATCCAATTATTTTTATCCATATTTTTATCCTAATTACCAATTTTT
This sequence comes from Coffea eugenioides, assembly GCF_003713205.1. Classification (NCBI taxonomy): domain Eukaryota; kingdom Viridiplantae; phylum Streptophyta; class Magnoliopsida; order Gentianales; family Rubiaceae; genus Coffea; species Coffea eugenioides. The sequence continues at coordinate 3,982,051 of NC_040040.1, read as the reverse complement.
TCTTCTCGCCATAAAATATAACATTAACCCGCATGCGAGGTAACGTTGAAGTAGGAAAAACACAGAATCCCGCTTGCGGGTTTCAGCGTTATTATACAGTCGGGATTTTAACCATCTTGCTTGTGAACATGTACCACATTGTTTTGAATTTTTGTGACTGGTGAAAGCTTTGTCTGATGAATGTATTTGTGAAATGACCTGAGTGGTGGTAGATGGGTTTTAAATGTATTGTATCAAATTTAGGGATATAGTGGACCTGCTATGTCCCATAATTGTGAACGTTGGACCTGCTATGTAATCAGAATTTGTTGTTTAGGGATTTTAGTGTCCCAATTTGTAAAGTTTATTGCAAGTAATCTATGTCACATTAACAACAGCAATCAACTCAGAACATAAAATTTTCAGCAAAAACCTTTGATCATTCAACAAATCATCCAATACATAATAGCAATACCAGGAATGACAAAAATTCCACATTAACAGCCTCTAAATTTCACCCATCTGGACTAGCAAGACAAAGGCTATATGAGTTCCACAACAGAGGCTACCAAAAACAGAGGCTAACAAAAATTCCATATTAACAAAAAAATTCTTAGTTCCAATGGACTATATGAGTTGAACAAAAGTTCGCCACATCTGGACTAGCAAAACAGAGGCTTTTACTGCCCAATTTGATTGTATCTGCAAAATAAAAAAGGCTATATGCCTGTACAATTCTTGAGTTGGTTTGTCCAGCATCAGTTAGTTCATGCTTGAAGGCTATTTGGCCTATTGCTGCAATTTTCCCAACTTAACAGATTGGTTTCCATCCCCATGGAGCTGCACATTTTCAATTCCAAGTGACTCCTTCGCATGTCCCGCAGCTGTCTGTAATGTAGACAGGTTAACACACAAATTGCCTTGCCATGTGAATTGTGCTGGCTTAAGTCCACTGCTGGAATGAGAGGCTGTCCCCAAGTCCACGTATGAGTGTGGTGCTCTCATCGTTACTCCGTGGCTGTGGGAATAAAGTTTGCGACCATCAGCTTTGGAGCTTAACTGCAAACAAGCACATAACATGCAAAAAGTTTTGTATATAACAAGCACATAACATAACATCTTTTGTATCCTGCTTAGCAGAAGTTTTGTGGCCTTCAGGCATGTCTACATACTCTGTTTTTTGAGTTTGAAACCTCACTGGATTATCATCAGTGCCAACTTGTAGATAAACCTCTGCCACTCTATTCAGTGGCAATGTGTTTACTAGAAGATCACAATCCCAATCACACATGCAAAAATATAGTCCAGTCTCAAGCGGCATACCAGGAATCCTACCATACCACCCAAAACGAGCATCTTTCGGGTATCCTAGTCTTACTGCACATTCATCAAGCACTTGTAGTGACCATTTTTCAGCATTACAGTTGTCTATATAGTCTACCCTTCCTCCCACGTATTCTTTGCTGGGAGAGCTTCTGAACTCACCCTGATGGTGTATCGCCAAGGAAAATGAGTTGGGCAAAATGTCATTTGGACCACACTCTGGTTAAATAAAAAAATAAATCTTTAATAATTAACCCATTAATTATTAACAACATTTTTAGCATTTGGGACCACAATGTCTTCAACAGAAGGAACATTAGGGTTCCCACAACACTCACTTTTCAGTAAAATATGCAGACCCACTAACAGTACCATCAAAAATATATAATGCCTTGGACATGCATTCCACAACCATCCAAAACCCTAACTTTTCAACAATCCTTATGGCTTTAAAACGTTTTTCTACTGCTACCGTAAATTCTTACCCAAATTCCAATTATTAAATTCAATTAAAGTACACAAAAAACTCTAAAATATTTTTCTCATACCAGTACTTGTCTTCTCTTTTGCTTTCCATTGTTTCGCTGCGGACGCGGACGCTTTTTCTCTCACATTGACTCGCTTTCTTCCCATTCTTGCAATCTTCAGTGTTTTTCAGCAACAATCATTCGGATTTTTACACACTTTGGTTTTACCCCTCCTCTCTATTTTTTCATCCAAGACAGAGGAAAGAAACGACCACTCTCTGACTGTTTCGCACTTTCCCTTCTCTGGAATTTGTCTTTGTTTGTCCTTAATTTACGACCCAAATTTACGTTTATGTCCTTATCATTTTCAGTAACAATATTCCCCCATCTTCATTAACGGAGAGTGTTTGCCACGCACTTCGACCACCAACGGCAATCAGGATTCTGTCAACAATTTTCCTTAACTGGGAGCAATTCATAAGTTTAGGGATTTAAGTGTCCCATTTTGAAGTTAAGGGACTGAAGTGGGTAATCGCCCAAAGTTTGAGGGGACAAAGTGGAATTAACCCTGTTTTTAATGATGGTCAACTTCAGTTTCTACTCATCAGTTTCAAGCAGCACTGCACTGGTCACTAGCACATGAGGATCCCTCATGGATGGTCGGCACATTTTTGTGAAGACTTGATTCTGAGAAGCAGTTAATGCACGCGTCTAAACCTCTTAGTTGATGATTTGACTTGAACATTCGTGATGACACGGGTAGAAAATAGGAATTCAGGACTGACTTACACTAGCCCTTCTTCATCTGGGTATAAAATTGAACATGGTCCTGAATGCACAAACTCTGTAGGTAGCAGAAGATTTATCCAACCAAAAAAAAAAAAGAGAAGAAAAAAAGAGAGGGCATAATAAGCCTACGTCTTGTACAAATGTGCTACCGTAGAAGGGACCAAAGAAACAGATACCCTTGCTAGTATCTCTCCAATTAAATTGCTCAACCATCTTCATACGTTTCAAGCATTTTATCCGGACCTTGAAAAGATGAACCAAGGAATTAGTAAAAAGATATAGCCACAAATGGCGTCCTCCAAGCGATGCATATGCTCAAGGGAACTTCAAACTTCCATGGTTGCTGGTAAAACATGCTTCTTTTTTTTTCTTTTTTTTTTTTGAGGGTGTAGAACATGCATTCAAATGTTTTTAAGTACTGCATCAGTGCTTTCAAAAATTTCGAATTTTCTTTTCGGCCAATGAATGTCATCTCATGTGTCCAGATGATACACTTTTACGGTGGTTAATCAATTGCCTCTTTAAATCTCTGCCACAGTACCAGCGTACATTGCTTAAAATGCAGGGAAGGGAAGCTACCGTGAAGCAATAGCTAAAATCTATTGACTTTGCTAGAGCAGTCGCTATAAAAATTAAAGAAGCGCCCATACAATGATGACATTGCTGGAAAATGTACCGCAATAGCAGTCACAAAAGTTGTAGTGACCACCCATTAATGTGCATTAAAACTACCACTGTCTCGTCCCACTTAAAGGAGTACATTTTCTTTTCTTTTTGGTGCAGTTTCAAATCCCAACGTCTATCTTTTCCCCACTGGAGCTCCGAGATTTTGACCAGCAAGCGCCAACTTCAGTACTTTCATCTTTGACATGTACTCCAGTTGAAGCTCCGACTTCCCTACCGTATTCTCCCTAACATATAGGTCTCGTTTGGAAGGTAAATTTTTTGGATGTTTGTCTAAAATTTTATTATAAATTACTGTAAAAATTGTAAGAAAAATTTTTAGATTAAAAAACTTTTTTCTTTCTTTTTCTTTCTTTTTTCTTTTCTTTTCTTTTCTTTCTTCTTCTTCTCCCTTCCCCCTCCCCGGCACCTCTCTTCCTTCCTTCCGCTGCATCAGTTGCCCCTCTACCCCTCTTTTTCTCTCCCCCGACACCTCTGCCCCTTCCTCTCCCTCTCTGCCCCTCTTTTTCACTCCCCTGGCACCTCTCCCTTCCCCCTCCCCCTCTTTTTCACTCCCCTGGCACCTCTCCCTTCCCCTCCCCGTCACCTCTGCCCTCTTCCCCTCCCTCTCCCTCTCCTCTCCCTTTCCCCTCGCCCTGCGATGCCAGAGTTATTGCAGCCATGAATTTTTTTTTTTTTAGCTTTGTCTCTCCCCCTCTCCTCCCCTCTCCTAGCTACAATCTGGTCGCGCGACCAGATCGCAGCTAGCGGGAGGGGGAAGGTGGCAGGGGAGGGAGAAAGAAAAAAAAAGGAAAAAAGAGACACACCAACAAATCAGTCAAAGGAGAGGGGGTGAGGGAGAGGGAAAGAAAAAAAAAAGAGGAAGGCTGGCAATAACAATTGGAATAGTGACCAGCACCGAAAGTGGTGGTGGAGGTGATGGCCGGCGACGAAGGACGTGGTGCGCTGGATGGGAGAGGAAAAAGAAGAAAAGTTGAAGAAAAAATTTTTTGTGTATTATTTTAAAGTGTGTAGGTTAAAAACTTTGATAAATTTTTTGGAATTTCTGTAGCAAAAATTGTTAAAAAACTAGTATTATACAAATTTGCTAAAAACTTGAGGTTCCAAACAGGCCCATAATTTGGCCACCACATGCCTGCTTATAAACTCTTCCTATTATGGCAGCAGGCAAATCTGCCTCGTCTATTTAGGTAAGGTAAATAACCAAAAGAAAGAAATCAGCATTACTACTACTTTCACATCTTAAACGAATTCAATTACGACACCAATAAAATAAAATGACCACATTCACTAACAACAGTAATTGCTAGTACTAGATTACAATTTTCACAGCATTTTTGACTACCCGTCACAACATCTACAGACTCTTTCTGCTACAGTAGGATGAGATTAACAAGTACTCCACTACTAAAGGTGGTCAAAAAGGCTGTGAAAATAGAACCCAAGAGTGATTAACCTTACACTCTATGATGGTACTCTAGTAATTTGGCATATATGGACTCTGAGGAAGGGAAACTAAAAAGAAAAGAAGCAGCCTAAACTAGCAAGTAGCAGCAGCCCCTGCAAGCGCGACTGCTGCCCTGGTGCCATTTTTGCATGGTTGGCCAAGATAACAACACATTTATTTATTTATGAATTATGATCCGGTGGTGCGGTGCCCAAGACTGATAGAGATGGACACCTAGTGTCACGTGCATCACCACCTAGAAGCCACGTGACCTCCAGAGGCCATGCAAGAGATTTGGGGAGGCAGCAGTCGACCTCACTGAGAAAACACCATTCCAGATCTCCGTGAAGGCTCTCACAATGGTGCCATGGTAGTAAGGCGAATTCAGCTGCAAGAAACAGTTGAGAAGCTCCTTAAGGTCATCTTTGGAGTAAATCTCCTTCTCCAGAATCATCTGAAGCATTGACTGTCGAAAATCGAGATAAGGGTCGTCGGAGTCTTTCTCCACAGCCACACTCTCCCCGCCTATCCTCCCAAAGCCCTGAACGGCCCTCAAACTCTTGATATCAGAGTCAGTATCAGATGAATAGTAGGCATTACAGGTGTCATCCGCGTCTGTGGAGAAGGTGCTGGTGTTGGTTTCCAAGGAACCGGAAGAAGAGTAATAATGGTTGGGTTTGTGGTAAGAGGCGACCGCTTTACGCCTTGCTTTAGGGCGGAAAACGTGGGATAGGAGTCTTGGCCTTCTGCAACTGCTGCAGCCAAGATTCACTGCCACAGAGCTGCGAATGAGCTTCTTCTTGCCGGGCGTTGACATTGGAGGGATTGATTACCAGAGAGCAAGTCTTACTATACTAGTTAAAAATGGATGGATTTCTCTGCTGGGAAGGAAGCAGGCAGCGAGTGTAGCGTCTGCTGGGGTGTTACTCGAGGAAAGTGAGTGCAAACCAAGGGGTGCTGAAAAAAATGGGGCGCAGAATCTGATATAAATTGGGCATGTGAGGATGGAGGGACCCTGCTTAAGAGTTTAGACGGGACCCCCAACCCCTGCTTCCTTTCTGGGATTTGTCTAGGCTAATCTGACAGCTCTTGGGGGATTACACGAAACCAAATCAAGCATAAAGGAAAATTGAGATCTCTATCTTGTTCCCCCCCCCCCCCCCCCCGCCCCATGTTGGCATCTTTGGAGGAAATGGGAAATCTTTAAAATTTGGGCCTTGTGGGTAAGGAGGTGAAGTGTTGATGCAAGTCACTCTAGACAACGGACTGTAGAATTATTAATATTAAATAAATGATGGAAGGGAGAAAATGGGCCGAGTTTGTTTGGATAGCAGATTATTTGTTCAAATATATTTGCTTACATCACCATTATAATTTTTAATATATCTTTTTATCTTCTCAATTATCTTTTTATCTCACAAACATCACATCACAAAAAGTGCTACTGTAATCTAATACGTACGGTTGCACTTGTGTTAGTTTAAAATAACAGAGTAGTAGCAGAGGTATAGAATGAGAAACGGAAGCTGACAGGTGTTAGGAGGGATGATGATGATGATCTATTCTAGGGATCCATTAAAAATTGACCAAAAAAACCCGGGCTAAGTGTCCAAATTAACAATTGCTATTTCACTTCGGATTGTGGTATGGAGTACTATCAATGGTGGGAACACCTACGATGTGGAATTCTACATTTGTGGTATCCGGTGAAGTCTCGTACTGTCGTCTATGCCATCACCTCTTTTTTTTTCTTGATATTTTCAACCCTTTGATGATCTTGTATTCTAGACGCTCAAAGTGGGTTGCTATAGTAAATGATAAAGTATACAGTCTCCCCAACTTGTAATTGTTCATATTATTTAGGGAGTTTCTGAACTATTTTAATTGTCAACTGTTGGAATCTCATTTATTTCAAAATTTAAATTGACAACTCAATAATTTAAAAATATTAAATTGTGATCCTTCAATCGTTTTCACCGTTAAATTTGATGGATCTAACTGCAAAATTGATGGATCTAATGGTAGAAATAGATTGAAAGATCATAATTTGACATTTTTTTATTATTGAAGGTACAGTATAAGATTTAAAAAAGATAAGGAACTAATAGTTGACAATTAATATGATGATTTAAGGACTCCCTAAATAATTTGCCCTTGTTTGAACATATCCGCTAATCTCATAAGCCAATAGATTTAAAGCTTTTCTGAGAAAAATTTATTCCTTAGCAATGAGCAAATAGTTCCCTCAAGGAATTGTAGAAGATTGAGATCTTAGATAATTGAAACCCACACCCACATGCAGCTTAATAGTAGTGCTTTTCTACCCCAAGAGAGGAAAAATTACTAATTTTAGTACCATGATGATTTTCAACGTCAATATTCATTAAAAACGCAGGCTGCAATATGAATTATTCTCTCTCTCCGATACCCAAAATTTTTTTTTTTTTCTGGTTTCCTTTACCTACAATAAACTACCTACAATCCGCCTTGTTTGGATTGCCAGTTTCCGTCAAAAAATTACATCGTTTTCCGTGATCACATTTCCCTATTACCTTTTTCCCTCACATACATCAAATCGCTACAGTATTTTTTCCATGAAAAATCACGGAAAATGCAATCCAAACACAACCGAAATAAATGAAATGGTTGCTTCACAAATACTTGCTGATAGCTCATTTTGAAGCAAAAAGTTTGTACAACGGACCAAAAACATATTGTATTAAGATAAAAATTATCAAATATTATTTTGTTCGCATCATAAACACGTTTTAAAAATAATTTTTTATATTTTTCTTTTTCTATATTATATACATAACATTACAAAAAAAAAATGATACACTGGTTATTTCAAACAATACACTATCTAAACACACTTATAGAGAGCCTAATAAAGATTGGACTTGGATTGAAAATTATTCTGAAAATTTTTTTTGGACATCAGTACTGTATTATATTACTTTTTCAATGTGATGTACATAATGTAAAAGATGAAAAGAAAAATAGTTGATTGGAAACCATGCTCAAGGAATTCAAAAAAAAATCCAAATATTCTATTCTCTCCTGGTGCTCGCTCATCGGTCAAAAGTAAACAAACTCAGAGGAGATAAAGAACTAAAGCTCTGACTATATGTACGTCTCTGACTTTCCTCATCGCAGAATTGAGCAAGACAATAATATGAGGGTCCGTGGTTCACAGCATATATATAAAAGGGATAATTTCAGAAACCTCAGAGAAACCTCCTCTGATGTTTCTGACTGAGCTTCCTTGGAGTTTGAAAAATTACATATACTTCCCTTATTATTTAAAATGACAATACTACCCTTAAATATTTTAATAAAATTCCCTTATTTGGTACGCTTATACTTAGAATGACTTTTAAAATTATTTTTTCATTCTTTTTCCTCCTTATTCCTTTTCATTTTAATTTTTTGCCAATAAAACTGTAGAATTACCACTATTATCTCTAAGTTATATTGTAATCAAATGTTGAACTAGTGATTTTTTTGATAAGTTAACTTTATACGTAATCTAATTTTTTTGCTAATCTTTGTTTTCTATTTTTTGGTATTAAAATTAACAATAAATAAAAAAAAATTGCCCAAAACAGTTACTAAATTATGATAATCCCACTACTCGAAAATTCATAAACTCTGAATCATTATTTTAACATTTTATTTTCTATTTTATAAATCTAAATCCATAATAAAATCTATCAAATGTATTGTATCATAGTGATAAAATTATTATTATAGTTGTTTATCAAATAATAGGTATGAACATGAAAAATTCGACACTTTTTCCTTATAATTACATTAGATAATCTTATAATTCTATAGGAAAGTAAATTAAAACTCATTACACAAGGGCATTTTTGGGTATTCATTTAAAAATTTGACCAAATCAATATTATTTTAAGATTTTATTACTAAAACTATTAAATTAAGGGAGATATGTGTAATTTTTTAAATTTTAAGGGAGTTCAGTGACATTGTTAGAAACCTCAGGAGGCTTCTGAAATTATCCTTATATAAAAAGGGTAAAGACTAAGGCTTAGATTGGGAGTTTAGGATAGAAAAGAAAAGAAGGGAAAACTCAAATTATGAGAGAAAAGAAGAGAAAAGAAAAGAAAGGATTATTATGTTGTTTGGAGTTTTGAGAATTAGTGGAATGATTTGGACATAGAAGTCATTAAATATTTGTTCAAGACCTTTTTAAGAACAAATAAACATTTTTTTGACAAGCTTTCTGAAAGTTTCTTTCCATTTTCGTCCAATTTGGAAGGAAAAGTTTTGGCTACTGTTCATTCGTCTTTCTGAATCCTCCCATTTCTTTTCTTTTCTTTTCTTTCTTACTAAAAACTAACAAACAAAAGGAAAACTAAACTTTCTCTTCTTTCTCTTTCTTTTCTGTCCAAATCCTCAACTCCCAAATGAAGCCTAAAGCAGAAAAGAAAAGAAAAAAGGAGCCTCGTGAGGACGCTTCAGAGACAAGGTGAAAGCTTAGAATGGTAAAACCATCTACTTGATGATATTTCAGCCTTTGTTTAGAGCCGGCTACGTGCACACCTTTTGTTTTCATGCCATCCAGATGATCCAAAACCCTTTTTTTCATGTGCAACTGGAGGCAGAACTTTTACGCCTTCACCTGCTAACTGCAAAGTAAGAAGAAAATGGTAAATCACAGGCTGATGTGAAAATATGCAATGATCATATGGTGCAGAAACTCATTTACAGTCCACTGATGCAAAGATAAATCATTTCCTACAATGTTTGAGTGCTGTTCAGTACGTTCATGGCTTCAAGACAAGACCTTGATAAGAAACCACTAGCCATCAGGCGTGTTTCCCTAAATACTAATCGATAGTTTGGTACCCTCTTCCATCTACCATTCGCACCCCAATTGAAGTCAAGTCGTGCCCTTTACCAAAATAAATGCAGTATTTAATTCAACTTCAACACACATCAGGTCTACGGACAGAAAAGAAGGAAACAAAAGATCAATGCAAGAATTACGTTAAAAGTTATGCAACTCTTGAATTACGTTAAAGTAAGAGAAAGAAACAAAAATATTATGCTATCTCAGGTCTACATAATTCCTCCCGTACCTGTAGTATTCGCTAAATTGCTGGGTTTTTCAGTGATTCACCCAATCGCCTAACTTCAGCATCATCAGTCCTAGTTTGTTGACTAGATGAGTTTATATTTATCCTGCGTTTATTTTGCTTCTTTGAAACTGATGAGCCTTCAAACCATGTATTCAATTTTAATCATCATGCATCTAGGAGGAAAAGTCAGGATTTTTTCTTTTTGGGTAGTGTTCAGCTAGATGGTATATAGTAAAAGTTACAGATTTCTACAAAGCACTGATAGCGTTCTAATATAAATCAATCTCACAATCTAATCCTAATTCTTAGTTGTCAACGGTTCTCAAATTCCCCATATAACCAAAAACAATTGCTGGAAATTCCAAAAGCCTGTGCCAGGGTTTGAAGATCCCCGTATGGCTTCTTCAGAACCCAAGAAAACCCAATTCGGTATTCATCACAATTGATTTAGAAGGCAAACATCCATTCCACAATAATCCAAGGGAAGAAGAAAAGAAAACGATTCAGAAGCAATATATGGTCCTAAATTAGCAAAAGCTTGATCTCCATTTCACATACTAGACTTCAACATGTGATTCTTTATCAAGCTTGCAACATGCTGAGCAACCCATAATGAGCCAGCCTCTGTGCAAGAGAAAGTGTGAGAATGGCCCTGACGTTCAACCGCGAGAACAGCATCTGGGACTTGTTTGGATATCTGCGAGCAAAACTGTGATCAGCGGGTAGCACTATGATCCAGGGTCAAACAATAACCAAATCGTAAAAACTAGGTAGTAGGATAATAATATTACATTAATAGGATGTGTCACCATGATACAAGTAGAAGATATCACTGTAGACGAGGTCGTGACAAAGTGAGGTTTTAGTCCCATCATTTGAAACTTCTATTTCAATAAAATCCTTCCTAATCTAACTACTCCTTTCATCCGAATCAAGAGCTCCGCATATAAAGTGCAATACTATATGGAATATAATAGTCTTACAATAGAAAACAGTCTAAATTCGCTTGAGAGACAAAAATTGCTTTATGATTTGAATGGCAAGAGGACCAAAGGAAACTACTTCTAATGGGGATCCAACTGAACTCTCTCCCCAAGTTTGATGCAAATGCTACCAAATTATCCTGTAAAGCATGTCTCTCTATTGTTCTTATTCCAGAAACTGCCACCTCTATGTAATTGGTACACATTCTTGAACCTCTTCTCAGTCCTACTTCTAAACATGAATGCTCATGAATTTTTAATTCTCTAATGGTAACAATGCAACTATTCTTAGCTGGTTTTAGAGCTAGACAGGTCTATAAAGCTGCTTATCAGGTTAGTAATGATTAAAGTCACAGATTATTCCCAGAACATTACTATTCAAAAAGAAGTGAATGCCCTACCTCCTCGAAGAGATGCAAGGGACCCCAGTGATCATCAAAGCCAAACAGAAAGGCAATCTGACCTCTCTTTTCCCTTATGAAGTCCCAATCTGGAGTTTTGGAAAGCTGAAATAAAATGTCATCGTTTAGATAACAAATCCATATGATGATTGAGACAAAACTTATATTTTGCTTGCATAGTCCTTTTCAAGAGGACTAAGCCCGTTCAAGATAAGCACCTTAAGAGTAGTGACAAACCGAAGACTGAAAGTTAAGGAACTATACATAAACAAACATTTCTTTTGGAATTAAGATAAGTAGTCAAACATGAGAATTAGGCCTTAGAGTATAATAACTTCAACCATTGATTTCTAGCACACAAGATTTTTTCTTGGAAAAGCATAAACAAAACCCACCATGGACTAATGAACCGCCTTATGTTTTCTTCTTAAGGACCAAGACGTTAGATGTGAAACAAACAAGTGGATAAGCAGCAATTTACCTCTTTGAATTCTGTCATGGCCATAAAGAGCACATTTCTCATAGAATGGTACTGCAAATTAATGAAGTTACCATCAGAAAATCAATTACAGGAGTCACCCAAATACACACATATTGCTAAGAACAACAAAAATTCAAAGTCTATGCTGTTTATTTACATAGTCTAGACGAAACCCAATGATCTGAAGCTAGCAATGCAAGAAACTCAAAACTAACGAAGACCAGACAACATAGTACACCGTGAGAATGCAGCTAAGAAAACAAACAAAATTGTATTCAGCAGGGTTTACCATATTGTTCTACAATATTATCTTGCTCGATACTGCATGACTCCTAGTAAATAAATACATATTAAGATGCAATTGACAAATGAAACATCCGCATCCTAACTAGGCTCCCTCTAGATAGTGTCCTTTACCAGATTCCAGATACTAATGCCAAGATGGCAGTTATTTCATTGGCTCAACTCCTTTTAAAAGAGCTGTCATTCACTAGATCAGCTTGGCAATATTTCTTTTCAAGAAGTCTTAAGTTAGTTTTAGCTTATTTACCGAATAATTAACAAAAAGTTCTAGAATATGTAATTTGACAATAGAGTGATTATAATTACTCAGGGTTGGGTCAGTTATTAGAAGCTTTGCTCACAATCTTGAGCTAGATGCACAAGGACGCTTTACAACTTCCATTTACATGATACATGTGAAATGGCTAGATCGCTTAATTGTCTAACATCTCACCCAGTGCCCTGATACATAATTATTGAAAAATAGCTCCAGGTAGCAAATAAATGGTAATCATGACAACTACTATCCACTTATTTCTGTGATTCGGGTCTTCAAAAGCACCAACTTATCTGAGGCACTTGCATGCCAGGAAAACTCAAGTTTTTTAAAGCAAATAATTCAGACAGAGCAGAAGAATCAAACTCAAAACCATATAGCCTAAAGCCAAAGCCTTGGCCCTCTATTATACCATTTGAAGGTGTAAATTTATACCGATTCTAGGTCAACAGGAGGATTATGTAACTCATCCACACCCTTAACGGAAACTTAATGTAATAATTAACCAAGAAACAAAAATGAAAAATATTGCAATGAGAGCATAAAATAATGCTTGTTAAGAGCTATTGTTCCACAGGCACCATAATGTAATTAAAGCTTCATCCATCTTACCCAGCAAATGAATTAGCAAGGTACTTGGAGAAAAAGCAATAACATCTAAACTTGTTGTCCAAGAAAACTCAGTATTTGTTTAGCAGTTTTCAGTATGAAATTTTACCCCATAATATAAACCAAAATAAGGAACAGTAATCTGGTAGTCTGAAGAAAAGGACTTCACCTGAAGCACATGAGTACATAATGCATCAACTGCAGAAGAGGACCACAGCTTTCCTAGAGTTTTTGTAACAAGAAATTTGGAGGTCCAAATTGGTACCATACCCGCAATTGAACTAAGTACAGCACATATAAGTGGAGACCTATATTCACAACCTTGAAGCATCAATACCTGAGGAAGTAAACTAGATTTCTTCCAAGCATAAAGGTATAAAGAGTACAGGGAAACACGTTATCATGGGTAATGTTAATTGTAATCAGGCACAAGAAGCATGCTGAATACATAACACGAGATGTGAGAAATGAGTGTAAGAAAGAAAGAGCTTACGCTGAGATTTTTCTAATCAAAGACTGTGTTGAAGATTTTGTATTTACAGCCAGAAATGGATATAGAAAGACGCAATATCTTACCTGCAGAACACAGAAGTATGCAACAGACCATGATTACAATCATATAAGAAAAAACTAAAGGCATGGACAGTATATTTCTAGATCTGCACATCACCTTGTCTGGGGATCTTTTAAACATTTCCATAGATATGTAGGCACCAATTGAGTGGCCGACCTTCAGAGGGATGTCATGATTCAGAAACTAAACGATCTAATAAATCTCCAGAAAAACTAAAATAAACAGGTTTCCATGCACTTGGTACATATATACACGCCAAACAAGCAATAATCTGCACTATAAGTGAAATGCAACCTCAATAACCTGCACTAAAGTGAAATGCAACCTCAATGACAGAGGGAAGCAATAAGCAAAAAAATCAAGTGTTAACAAATTGCAGGTGGTTCCTTGCCAAAAAAAAGAGTTCATGAATAACACAGCAAGTATATCAATACCCCTACCAGTACTATAGGGACTTCAACGCCTTCAAGCTCTTGTTCCACAAAATTCAACTGTCAAAAGTGAAGAACGAATCAAGAGAAGAAGGCAAAACGTTCAGTATATATCGTTTACGACGTGAAAATTTGTCTACAAAAATCACAACGATCTCATAGGTCACCTTATGTTCAATTTGTTCTTGTAAGGAGAACAACCTTCCATGCTCCCAGTTCTGAAAACAATCAAACAAATATTACCAGTTTAACAACAGCCACAAAACTCGTCAGTCGTCAGAATCAGATATGGCTGAAAAGGAACACAAGTAGAATCAGATACTATATGAGAGAGAGGGTAAGGAAACAAGATTAAGAAAAGCATGCGGGCTACATTGCTCCAAACGTTGACGCTGGTCTCAACATATTACTTACCTTTTCTGTGTGAGATACATGCGCAATAGCTGCTTCAGCGTCGATCACATTAACAATGCATATAATCAAAAGATAAGTTACATTTTGCTAAATCCAAGACCGATGAAAAAGCAGCTACAAATTAGGTAATGCATTAAGAGAGCAAGTAGCAGCATATCTTACCAGTCACACTTGCACCTCCTCCCAGCAACTCGTACAGAGACTCCAAAAAATCAGTGTAAAACGAAACAACACCTGCCAATCCCGTCAGCCATCAATCATCTCTCAAGGCTGCATTACATACAGCCCAACTCCTCGAGAAGGTATTGGGTGCTCAAATCTCAAGGCGTACCACATGGCACATAAGTACCAATGACAGCACCGCCAAGGAACGGTGGTGGGTCATCCTTCTATTACTAGAAGAGGGGGAAAAATGAAAAAAAAAAAAAAAGGAAGGAAGGAAAGAAACTAACAGAATAATTACCTGGGTTTCCAGGAATGAACAGAACATGGAAGGCAGGATTTTGGGCATGAATCTCGAGCAAGTCGGTCTTATAACTAGCAAAAAAAATTTGAAAATTATGAATTACCATAATCCTTAAGTAGTAGCATAATCAAAAGAAATTGACATTTGGTAGGAATTGAGGAAGAGCTGCAATGACGCGGGAAGACAGAAAAGGAGGAAACAAAAGAAATAAAACTGCTAATATAATACACCCACCCTGCCACATTGCAGAGCCGGAAATTGGCACGGGTTTTTGTATCCATTAACTTGATGTTATCCCGACCCATCTGTGAATTTGTATACCTGGACAAGAATATCCTGCTGAAGAATGAATCAAGTGTCGTAGTGAGTTGAAATGAGGATCAGGAAGAATAACCGGTACTTGTAAACTTGAACCACTGAAACACCACCGTCCGAGTTTGTTTGTAGGCATTGAATTTTGCGGGTAAAAGTTCCAAAGTTTGATTTGAGTTGAGTACCTGGAGCGGACGCTAACAGTTGAAGGCAGAAATCGGGCAACAAGAGCTGGTAGGTGGAAGCCCCAAGCCATAGACGTCATATGGACCAAAGACCTTTGCCTTTGTTACGTCTCATCATTAAATTTCTTAGTTGGCAGTTGGGGATCAAAACACCTAAGATATGAGTCGCTGGATGGATCATGGTATTATTATTTGGGCCTTCGACTTGTTGTACTCTCAAACAAAAATCTTTTGTACTTAGAGCCCATTGTTAGCGGATTTTGGGGCTCAATTGCCGCTAATCCAAGTCCACGTTTTCCCCTTAAGCTAGAGTCCCACTCTACAGAATTTCCTTCGTTCGGCTAGAGCAATTAGTGTATATGGTATTTGCATGCCCATCACGCTTTTTCTTTTCTTTTCTTTTATGGTGATTTTGCATATCATAGATTTTCTTTCATTCCTTCTACCTTTTTCTTTTTCTGGTTCGTATTTTGCTGGAAAGGAGAAAAAGAAATATTTTGAAAAGGAGAAGAGTAAAAGACCTGGGGAGCTCCTAAACTATTATCGTTGTCTACTTTTGATCCCTTATACAAATTTTATTTTCAATTGATCTTTGAACAATTAAAACTACACACTTTAAGAACTTTCGATGACTTTAGGCATAAATTTGACTGGATTTAAAGGGCATTTTTATCCATTCATAATTGAACCTTCGCGACCAATATCAGAAACCCTCAAGAGAGGTAACCCTTTAATTTTTTAAGCAGACTATTAGATTTTTCTTCACAAATTTTTCCACAGGATTTTGTGAAGAAAAATCTAATAGCGTGCTTAAGAAATTGAAGGGTTACCTCTTTTGAGGGTTTCTGATACTGGTCCCAAAGGTTCAATTATGAATGGACAAAAATGCCCTTTAAATTCGGTCAAATTTATGTCTAAAGTCCTTAAAATGTGCGGTTTTACTTGTTCAAGAGCTGATCGGAAACAAAATTTAGATGAAGAGTCAAAAGTAGATATCGGCAATAGCTTAGAGGCTCTTCAAGTCTTTTACATATTCTATTTGCAATCTACATCGCACGCTGCAAATATATATATATCTTTAATTAAATCCATACGCTTCTACCCTCAATAATTTTTTTAATCTTTTGGACAGACACTTATACCGCAAATTAACTCTTTGTAAGATTTTCAAATATTATATATTGTAAAGTTGTTCAATAAGCACAAACTCTTGAATGAAGCTGCGAGAATTGCAAGGCAAGGAAGCACAGTGCTTCCACTGTTGAAGCATGGAAAAAGGAAAGCAGTAGTAAGTAATTCGCGTGTCTTCTAACCGTGACCATAATAATAATTAATTAAGATGATGTCAACGATGCTGACCTTATATTATTCTGCAACTTTTAGTACGTTCATACCATTATCCTTGACCAAAGTATAACTTTAATTACAGAATATAAGAATATATTTACCAACTAATCCCAAATTTTGGTTGGTTAATAGTTCAACTAACACAACTACTCTAACGATTGTTTGTGTTCAGGTATCCCGTTAGCAAAGAGGCAAAGACAAAACAGCAGGCGTTTCAGTTCAGGCATGTATATGGATAGCATCATCTAAAACATGGTGTCCTTGAATACTTGAGTGGTTTACTTTTGGAAGATTAAGTACATAATTGGCTGCTGATCGTCTATCCATTAATTATGTATGTGGAAGCTTTACAGGCAATATATGTACCACTCAAAAAGGGTTGAAATTAGCATCCAACGATGGCTGAATGAAGGATTGATGGGCTATCCACTTCCTCTGTCACAAACAAAGTAGTACTACGACTAAACGACTAAACTTTGGTCCGCAACTCCCTAGGAATTCTTCTTCCTCTTCTTCTTTTTATATATTTTAAATTGCATTATCATTTTTTTTTAATCGACACAAGAGTATCCTGACTTGCATCATACTAATTCCCTGCAGTTATGCAGAGCCTGTCCAAGATACACAGCACATTATCAGCGGGAGTCGATGATCTGATGACCTTGAATAAAGATTCAAAGGCAGTCACCCCATTGGGGGGCTTAAATTGCATTATCCATCTTGTTCTATTCAGAATGGTTGAGCGCTTGAGCTCCCTGCTGCGGCTGCACTCAAAGCTGCACCTTTAGTTTCATTTCGTATGCACCATTAAACTTTTGAGGGCAAAGGCAAAATCAAAAGCCCAGAAAAGCGATAGTGTATGAATTAATACTTACCCTGGATTTATCATTGATGATGATTACAAGCCCAAAAAGTTCTTCAAAACTGTATCTGTATGTTGCATGTTCCACATTGCAGTCACACATAACACAACTGAGGTTTAATTGGTAAATTACAACAGTGAATTCAATCGTAACTAAAAAAAAAAATCTTGCATGATCCACAAGCAATAGGGAAACATGAGGGTGTACGTTAAGGACCGCCGAGGCAAAACAATAAAATGGCAATTCGGCCTACTTTTTATCTCTTTGCAGAAAGAAAAGTCGCCTGTTCTTTTCATGATAACTACTATCCTTCTAGCACAAGTATTTGCTTCAATCTTTATTATCACTGAAAACAAGTAGTATTATTAAAATTTAGGCTATTTAATATTTTGTATAGAATCCGTAACCTGTCAAGATACTGCAAAATGAATAGGAGAAAGTGAGTTACAGTGGCTTAACCAAATGAGGCCTAAGACCTATATATATATAAGTCACATTATCCAACTCAAAAATTAGTAAAAAATGACTTGGGAGATGAAGTAGACAAATCGAACGTCTGAAGCTTAGAATACTCAATAAAGTCCAGAAGATCAACGACTTCACCTTTCCCCATCCATTTTGAGGTCTATTTTGACCTATTCTCCATCAATCTTAAGGTCTGAGTTGAATTATTCTCTTTTTTCACTACGACGTGTCGGCTCCTTCCACTTCTCATGAATTCCATTCCCCGGATTGAACCCTGGTTTGACGGTTATGATTGGACAAACAAGCCCCTTTACCACAAGTAACATAGGCTAATTGGGAAAATTCCGTTCGAAGAATCTCAAGAAATCCTACTTTTGATTATTAGTACTCGTTTCAGGAGCACTTTCACTGAAATTATTGCGTGTAAAATAACGAGAAGGCGTCCATGGCAAGAAATCCCCTAGGAGAAAGCTTCCTCGCTCAGTCACTAATCCCTCTTTCTTCTACGTTTCACCCGATCTTAAAAATCATCAACCGGCTCATATTTATACACTTTCGCACGTCCAATTTTTTTAATCCAATTACTTGTCTTTCAGGGTAGAGCTCAGCGCAATCATCATTTTGATCATTCGTATATCTGCATATAAAATAACTATTTATAACCGACTCCTTCCTTCTGCCTCCCTTCGATTCCTACGCTTCTGGGGTGTTTGTTTTCGATATTCAAACACCCAGAGAGTCTTCTTCCTCTGCACCAAGGTAACATAAACAATTCCATTTTGCCTCAAGAATCTCTTACTTTTATTATCATTTTCCCTTCATCTTTCCTCTTTTTCTCTTGCCTTTCCGG
The DNA here is from genome assembly GCF_003713205.1 of Coffea eugenioides. Lineage (NCBI taxonomy): Eukaryota > Viridiplantae > Streptophyta > Magnoliopsida > Gentianales > Rubiaceae > Coffea > Coffea eugenioides. The sequence continues at coordinate 3,963,317 of NC_040040.1, read as the reverse complement.
AATCGCTATCAATGGGATTGTGCTTTGCGATTTTTTTTTCCTGGGCAGCAATATTTCTGATCTTGCTTCTTTTTTGTTCCTCTGCAAGTGCAGTTGCTCATTCCGTCAACCATTTAATATTTCCTGGTGGCGGATCAGAAACTTGGTGGGTGCAATTGCTTGTTCCGTCGTACTTTCTAAATCAAGACTGCACAACTCATTGAAGGTTCAGTTTTCACATTTCTTCCTCTTATTCAACATGAATAATGCTGGTCTTTATGTTGGTTCTTGTTATCATTATGATTTCATGGTTACCGAATCATTTGACTGGTTGCGGTCAATCACATGGATTACGTGGGTGTTGCAGGAAAGCAGAGGGTTTTGGTTTCATTAAAGATGTTAGGAGAATTCATCACCAGAATTTTAGTGTATGCTGTCTTGATCCAATTCTTTTTATTGTTATGCCCACTGTTTCGTTGATTCTCTCTGTTTGTGCCTTTTGTTCTTTACTTTCTTTTTCATCTTTTACTTTTGGGAACTTGTTTGTAATGGTATCCCTGAATAGTTGACTTAAAAGAGAATGATTAACTTAAATGGCAGGTTGGTTCTAGGGTATGCTTACCCTGCCTTTGAATGTTTCAAAACTGTAGAGAAGAACAAAGTAGGGATTGAAGAACTCCGATTTTGGTGTCAATACTGGTAAGAGTCCATCCCAAAATTTTTACATCTGTTTGATTTTTAAACATCATGTCAATGTTTTTTTTTTTTTGTTATAGGTAAACCTTGTAAACTTTTATGGGCTAGCAGTAATTTGATTTTGCGTAGTTTTTCTTAGATTTAGGACACTCTATGAAGGTAGAGTAGTTCTAGGCTCTGGTCCAATCACATATCTTATTTGAGAAGTCAAGTTTCCTCCATAAAGTGGAGTTGAAAGGTGACCAATAAGTAGTAAGTATTAAATTGTTCTTAGGGCCTGCAAAGTAAAGACTAGGTGCTTATTATTTGGATTAGTTGCGGTTAATTTGTTTGAAAACGACCTTAGCATGTGGATAGAGTCTATTATTCTAAATAATTATTTAGAATAATTACTGTAACACTTTTTGTGATGTGATGTATGTGAGATAAAAAAGTGATTGAGAATATAAAAATATGGATTGAAAAATATTTTTACGATACAAGCGAACATTTTTTTGGAAAAATTTGCTATCCAAACATGGCCACATTATCCATGTTGGGTTGAGAAAGTGACCATCTTAGTGAACAAAATACAACTAAACAAGCTCGACTCTGCTTGACTAAACGCTGTCATTTGTTTTGCATGTTTTAATCTTGAGAATTAGTGTGCAATTGGACTTTAGAACTAAATCAAGACTACGCAACTGGAATTAAGCAAATATAGGTTAGATCTTGCCTTTAGTTCTTAGTTTTGCTGGGCAACCATTTGCCAAAAATTCTTAAAGGTCCGATCTGTTAATAGGAATTTTTTGGCATAAAAGCCATCATTGATTCATCCCATTCCCTTTCATCATCCAATCACTGTTTGTGTACTTAAAAATTGCATTGCTACTACAGTGTACCATAGTGTGATCTGTGGATGTAAAATGGAGTGACTCATGAGGTCTTCTGTCATGATGGTTGCAGGATACTGGTGGCGTTGGTCACAGTTTTGGAGAGAATTGGTGATATATTTGTATCATGGTATCTAATCCTTTCAATTTCTTTAAAAATGTTCTCAATCTAGGTAATTTGATTTTTGTGGCCGTCTTTATAGTCGTTTTAAAACCCCTTTTTTTGTTTACAGGTTGCCCATGTACGGGGAGATGAAGTTGGCTCTGTTCATCTACTTGTGGTATCCAAAAACGAAGGTAAACTGGACTACGAGGGAGTTAATTTAGGCTTTGTTTGGAACTACGTGAATATTTTTTTTAATCATTTTTTTGCTTCGTATATATCAAATCGCAGTAACACGGAGTTCTTTCTTCACAGGGATCTGGCTATGTCTATGATACCATATTGAAGCCTTACATGATTAAGCACGAGACGGACATTGACCGAAATCTACTGGAGTTCAGGGCCAGAGCCTGGGACCTGCTGGTTTATTATTGGGAAAATTGCACGCAGTTGGGGCAGACAACATTCTTCCAAGCTCTTGATTTCTTGGCTACTCATGTTGGAAAGCTTCGACTGAGCAGCCCAGCGGTAACAACATTACTAGCCTTTTCCTTAGGCTGAGCCCAAATTCTTGATGCACAACCTAAATTTGACATGCCTGCCTTGGTGGGGGTTGATTTCATCCTTTGATTTCCAGTTTAGTTTTTCCCCCCTACAATCTATTTAATTTGCATTTTATCTTTAACGCATGCCACAATTCACGAGTACTGGAATCATACCCTTCCTGCCTGGTCCCCTAATCACCATCATAACTAAGAGAACCCCAGTTGGCACGTTTTGAGAATACAAATCATTACCGCTGCTCAACTTGAAATGAACCCATCAATCTCCCACATTCTCAACCTTTGCTTTTATTTTTAGTTGGCCCACCCTCACCCTTCATCTCTGGTCTAGTAATAAAAATCAAATTTGGCGACTTGCGCTTTCTGATCCAATGAGCCTGCCCACCATTTCCGGCCAACTAAATTTAGCTGTGATTACATTTGCAGAAACCTCAAAATCAAGAAACTCCCACCACTCCACCGGCCGCCCCTCCAAGTCCCAGCTCGCCGCAATCAGCAGGTGGAATATTCCGGAGGCTCAAGCAGCCGTCCGACAAGAGGCGGCCGCCAGTCCCCCCGACATCCCAATTCAAAGCCCACCGCTCCGCCACCCAACCAACCGTATCAGAGTCAGTACATGTCAATCTCCACGACCAAACACACTTCGTCCGAAGCGAGGGCCAGTCCGAGATCGATATGGACATGGAGACGGAATCGGATAACGGGTCAAGCCCAAAACAGGCCTCAGAACAGAAGGAGCCTAATTTGGACCACCACTTACGTGTTGCCCGCCTCAAACTTAGACGCTCCAAAGGCTTCCATTAGTCCTTAAAAGAATGTACAAAAATAGTCCCCCAGGCAAGAAAAATTTAACGACTACAACACCCCAAAACAAAAAAAAGGGAGAGATTCTTGTAATTGAATAGTAGTATGTCTTTTTTTTTTAATAAATGATTATTTTATTTATTTTATGCTTTTTGCCATCAATGATCAAACCTTTGGTTATATTACAGACGGGCTTGATCAAACCTTTTCCATCAATGCATCTTTTTCCCCAATATGGTTATATTACATTCAAGGGGGGATAAAAAAAGCTTGAACATTTCCGTTCCATGAGATCACAACAAATAAAACCTCAGTCCAGATTTATGCCGGGTGGTCAGCTAAATCTCCGAACACGAACGGCCCGGAGCAGCCAATCGAAAGCCTGATTGAGCCTCCGAAAAATGTGGAGATCGAAGAAGTCTCGAAAAGCCGCGAGTTGGTTCTTGAGCAGTTGTAGATGGCTCCAGAGACGGTGGAGGAAGTTGCGCGCGGAGGAGTCCGGGCAAGTGGACATGGGCTGGAGATAGGCCCAAGCGGCCTGCTTGACCAGACGATTTTTTATGGAGATATCGGAGCCGGTCTGGGCAGGGGAGTTGGGCTTGGGAGAGTTAACAGGCGTCGAAGGTAGGAGGTCCCTGAGGGAAATATACGAGACGGGCTTGATGGAGATGAAGTCAAAATCAACCAATGAGGATGAAGTTGATGTCGAAGAAGACGAAGTCGGAGTAGCAGAGATGGAGTTTGAGGAAGATTGATGGTGGATGGTGGTGAGGTTGATGGGAAGCACTACTGTTGAGGACATGGAGTTGCTGCGGCGGCGGAGGAGGTGGTCTTGAGAGGTTGTTGGCAGTGGAGCTGGTGCCACGACGTCGTCCATAGCTTCCAAATCTGTTTTCTCTTCTATGGAGAATTAGTGGGGGAGAGCGAGAGAGAGATGTACGAGTCCAAGTTTGATTCGATTTCATGGATTGTTGTGGAAAGAGTGGCGGCGGGGTAGTGGGTATCCATGTATGCATCCATGATGGTACATCGTACAATCGACCCAATTATTGGCGTATGGCATATTAAAAAAAAATATATATATATATATATATATATATATTGGTGTGTACAACAGTCAATATTGTCGCCTTCTCTGACTGTGAGCTGGGATTTCGTTTTGCCAACCGACGCTCTTTTTATTTATTTTCTTTTTTTTTTGGGTGGTCAAACAATCAGTGGCCAATGGCGTAGTACTTCGTATTGCTTCTTTTGGCCTTTCTAATTTCTATGCTGTGCTTTCAATAAAGTGTTCAACGAAGGTGTATACTGTTAGGGAGATATATAATTTTGAATTGTTATTTTAAAAGATTTTTGTAAAAAAAATATTATAATAATTATATATATATATATATAAAATAAAAAGATGATTAAAAAATATATTTATAAAAAAAATAAAATTTTTCTATAAAAAATCATAATCTAATCAAGGCCTCATTTTCAATGTTGCCTTTTGTGCATGAGCCTTGATGCACAATATGAAAAACTCTTTCTTCATTTATTAGTGTTTCATTTATCACAGGTACTCTTTACTAAGGATGGCAACGGGGCGGGGCTGGGGCGAGGCCCGGCCCTATCCCCAGTCCCCCGCTCCGCTTCCCTAGCGGGTGTCTCCGTGGGGTTAATAAAAATTTGTTATATTATTTTATTATAGTTAAATTTTAGCAAATAATCAAGTACTAAAACATCAATATATTACCAAATTATTATTCATTATAATTTCACAATTGAAACTTATAAAAACAATCAAACAAAAGTTATTTGAATACAATCCAATATGATGAAATAAATACAACTAAAATAGTCAAGTTTTCACTTTTGACACAAATACAATCCCAAATTCATTATCGCGCTTGTGCTTTTTTTGAGAAAAAAATATTATTGTATTAAGTGTAATTAGGGATTTAGTATAAATGTATTAGTAAATTTAGTATAACTAATTAATAATTTGTATTAGTACACATATATAATTATTAGTATAATTGATAATATCAATTATATTACATATACTAATATACATTATATAATACATATAACTAATAATATCATTATCATAAGCTATAACTAATTAAATTATATATTATATATATAATTATATACATATATTTATTTTATATATTTATTTTTTTAAAGCGAGTGGCAGGGCGAGGGAGTGTCCGCCCCGTTTCTAAGTGGGGGGAAAAGAATTCCCCCCGCCCCCATTGTCATCCTTACTCTTTACTAACGCTACTACCACTACCAATATAGTGGAGTAATTTTTAAGGAATATTCCGGTTTTATATTTTTGTTGAGTTTTGGAACTTAAATGGCATTTTAAATTTGCTTAGGACCTAAAAATCAGTTTGTGTTTTGATATCGTTTTAAAAAGCTTACACCACCAGAATCTAGTAAATAACATTTTTTTGGGAAATTATATTAGCACCTTTTAAAAAATTTCAAATACTGCTTAAACTTCATCTAATGCAAAAGAAGAGGAGTGCTTAAGGATTTTTGAAAAGTGCTAATATCATTCTCATTTTTTAATCCTCCCACACCTCTTCACACTCTTTCTACTCTCAACTATCAAATATAGAATTCAAGCTCTGAACTAAATGTGAAGAAAACTTCTGACGGTGAAAAAGACTATAAAAGTCCTCCTTAGATTCTAGTAGATAACTTAAGAAATGGATTTTGGGGAAGCTTTAAAGTAGGCCAAATTCTACTAGATAGCTTAAGAAATGGATTTTGTGGATGGTTTAAAGTAGGTTTCTTTTTTCTAATGGAGAAACGATGAGATTTAAGAAGTGACAAGCGACAAGGAACCAGAATCCAAAATCTTTATGTTTTAAGAAAAAAAATAGGGACAATAAATTAAATTTTCGTTATTACACGAACAACTATGGATAAATGAGTTAATTCTTAGGTATGAAATTGTTTGTCTCTTATTTTAGGCTTGAGCTAGGTCCCTTGGCTAAATTACCGAACGACTCCGAGAATGAGTATTTCTGATGAAGTTGTATAGCATATGCTCAATCTCATATTGTCACTTAGTTTTTAACAAGCTAAAGAAATCTCTGGGTTTACCTGAATTTTTGTGATTCGAATTATGACAAGATATCATATTGCATTATATTCGGGGACAGTCAATACTTTTGTGCTTAAAAACTCATTTTCAGAATCAGAGAATGAGATCTAAATCATAATGGGAAAAATCAATTACTCCGAGTCAAATTACACGCAAAAATATTAAAATTCACATCACATTATAGAACATCTTTCATCACTTCAATAATTAGTTAAGGGGCCGTGAGAATAATTCTAATTTTCAATTATCAGATTGAAAATCCCTTCCCAGCTTCAATTTCAAGTCAGCTAAGCAACAAAGTCAATTAAAGAGTACTGAAACAAGGACATTTTATATTCTTAACCACGTCGCCCGTCCAATTAGGTGATGGTGACCAGCCTCTTGCTCTAACTTTTTGAAATTTAGTAGTAATAAAATATTTCATGTATCGATTAAATAAAAACTAAATACGTGACCATTTAGACTTGCAAGTAAAATTCTGTAATCGCAGGAATCTATAGAAGTCGCGATCAAATCTGACAGCAGTTAGTTCGGGAACATAACGTGATCCTCGTCACAAAAGGACGAAAGAAACGCTTCGAGGCCTATCTATATTCAGGGCAAAGTGCATTTTTCATGTTTTGTCAGGTGAAGCAGACATGCAGATCTTACCAGAGGGAGACAGACAGAATCAATGACAATGAACTTCTATCATGCTTCTCCCAATCCTCCTCTTGCCTTTCTCAGGGAGTTCCCTTTACAACTGCAAAATTCCACGAAAGAATCTGGTGAAGTTCTGTAAAACAAAATAAATAATCTTAGTTTTGAATGTGTGGTCTTGCACATGACTTTCGCTTATACTCTTTCACTTTGAACATCCAGATTTCTGAAGCGAACTTCAGACACTTCTATTGGCCTCCATGCCAGAGGGCTACGCGGATGGCTCAACTGTTCTGCATTAGCTTTACCTCATATTTTAAATTGTTATCCTCTTGTGAGTTCCTTGCTGCAGAGATTCATCATGCAAACCACCTGCATCTCTTTAAGCAACTACTTGATGAAGTCGACTTGAGTTTCAAAATCCAACTCAGTGCACAATTACATCACCTAGGTGTTGCATTTGCCGCGGGATATGTCATGTCAACAACACCAGATGGCGGTGTCTGTGGCCTCTCACTGATGTCACTCATTCCAAATTCATCGTGAAGCATATTTACCCCATTCCATTCAACACCAGCTGTAGTTGAAGTCAGAGAATTGAGCATTTAGACACGAAAACATGATACGTATTAGTATGCAATGCTACAGAATCATTCAAAGAAGTGATACCATCTGACTTCCACATGTCTGTGATGCTAACACCTGCATCTGATAGAAGCCAGTAATCTGCGTCGTTCTAAGAAAGCAAAAGCATCAGTTTTATTGTACACAGGCACAAAAAGCATAATTAGTAGGATAAGAGATAATTCAACGCACTAACTTCAAGGAAAAAAAAATCTATGTCAATCTGATTAATTCATTTTATTTATAGCAAAAGCAAACCAATGAAATCTATATTGGGATCAGATTACAACTAAAAAATTAGGAGCAGCTAGCAAAGATTAACCATCTAAAAAAATCAGGATGGAAGAGGAACAGGAACAGGAAAAGAAGAGAGGCCGCCCGCGGGCAACGGCGTTATTCAGAACTACTGAATCATGCTTGCAATCAGGTACAGTGCAAACTCTGATGTAATATGAGAAGTGCCAAGCCCTTAGGCCAGAAAGAAGTTGGCTATTTTAAAGAGAGGGAAAGAAGAGAATGCAAAGTTGAGTTCCTGGAATTACAAACAGTTGCTCACTTTAGTTATTTGAACCTATTAATAACAAACTTACTGAGGTACATAAACATTAGGTTTCCAATAAACCTAGTGTTTGAAACGATTAAGAGTTAACTGACTCACACCAACCTCTGAGGGAACAATTTTCATCATTCCTCCAGCATAGTCATGTGAAGCATCAAGATCAGCAGCCATTCTTGTATCCTGCTCTGCCAGTTCGCCTACCACCAGCCCAGTCTTTTCATAAACAGCTGTCTCTGCTGCTGGATTGTCATTTGAACCTGAACTGGAAGCAAGTGCATACCTCATTGATGGTTCACCACCATTTACATCCTCAAATTTTTCCTCGAATTGGCTGCAATGACAGATGTTGCAAAATTAAAAGGTTAACTGAAACCGAGAAAAAAATTCCATCTTGAATTATCAAACGATTAAGAATTTGCGATAGTTTAGAACAATTACCTGACAAGGTAGACATCAATGGGCCCCATTGTGCTTCTGAGGATTATTCTGTATCTCCTTTGTGGATAATCAACAGCCTGCATTCACACAATTTAGTTACTTGAAGTGTAAATATGTACATGAAGTTCTCTTCCAAGTTTTACCTCATCAGGATCTGGGACTTCTAGAGTGGTACCGTGTGGGGCTTTAATTGCTATAAGAGTTTCATTCTGCCATACAAAGAAATGCAGGATTACTTCCATGAATAAACTTAAACATACAAATATGCAGCATAATAGTAGGAACTTCTTTCCATATTATTTGTCTTACCAGCACATTGAAGGGGCATTGCCTCATAACCAAACAATAAAAAAGTACCTGAAAGCAAGGTAAAGTCTTGATATCCTCTTCGGTCACAAAAAGCCATCTATAGCAGTCAAAATGTTGGACACAGGTATTAGTTGGTATAGAAGTTTTACAAACTGCATTCGAGAATGTAATCAAGTGCAGGAGGACAAATTACTTTTCATTGATTTCATCTTCACTCAAATCCCTCAATCTTTCTCGCATCTCTCTGTAACAATCCTAAGTGTCAGCACGAAATTACAACCTTCAGGAGCACAGTTTGCTTAAAAAGATAACAAACTACACAACCTGATGCGATCATCTAATCTTCGTTCTTCCATGGAAAGATTCTCAACTTCTGCCTGCAGACAAGGATTATGAAATGCAATCTAATTAAAGATCAACATATGAGGAAATTTGTTTATGAAGATATCAAGGATAAAGACTGATACTCAATTTGCAAGAGGTCATTGAAGGCATATGAGGGGACATCATCTCTAAACTTGTTAAAATAATAATATGCAAAATCTGTCGAAGTTTAGTTGTTCATAGCACCTGTAAGATAGAAGCATCGTTTTCCACTTCATCTGGTCTTGATGCATCAAGGCCCCTATGTAGCCAATTTAGAAATTTCCATGTAAGTTGTGAAATCTTCATTTACTTGATAAACTTTAATTTGATGAAGGAGAGATGAACAAAAAATGCCAAAATGTCCCATGTCATAGTAAAGACGAGAAACCTTACTTCCAATGGATTCTGTTTTTCAATTTCTTTTCAATTAGACCAATTCCTTCAAGAACATTTGTAATGTCATATATCCGTCTTTTTTGCACCTGAAACATCATAAAACTGAGTTCGAATTAGACTACACACGTAAGACATATAATGAACACAGAGATTATTCACCTCCAACGTCTCTGCTGCCTTGTTCAGATCCAGAATTCCATCCTCTGCATGCTTTATCAAGTTGATGAATTTTTTTGTCAGAAGACCTGAAAGGCAAATCAGAAAATAACTTGTCTCATGCTAGTAGCTTTTCCAGTTTTTGTGAGTCACTTTGACGCAAAGAGAAACATACCCAAAGAGCTGTCGTAGCGGCAGCTGCCTGCTGGAGTGAGAGGAGCAGGAGAACCTGCATCAACACAAATTCAACGTGTCATATGCTTTCTTCAATGGCATAAGTTGGTACAGAACTATCCATCGTGCTTATTAACTGTTTTGAGTTGAATCAAACATTGCCACAAGGAAAGAACTTTGTCATAAACCATTCCAAAGCAATTGGTCATGATAATCAAGCTCTTTCCCGAGTCAGATCAAAAAGCAGTTCCTCAAAACCATATCATACCTGCATTGGACAAAGGAGTTGAAGGTCCAGACATATCCCCTTTTGTGACCTTTGATCTGCCGTATGCCTTTCCTCCCTTGGCAGATACAGGAGTGCAAATTGGGCTGCTGACTGTACGAGTATTCCCAGGACTAGCAGCCCAGTCTGTAGATGAAACTTCATGATTATCTGTTCTGGACTTCCGTTTTATTGGCTGAGGAGAGATTAGCAATTGCATAAGATGGACAAGGCAAGCTTCAATCAAGGTTTAAATAAAAATACAAAAGAATTAATGACGAAAGCTCAATGTGAAACCTTAACTAATGAAATACTTGTGATCAAGGTACCTAAAACCATTAAAGTGGTTAGTAACAGTATATCCTTACACAACGTCCAGTATTTATGGGAAGAGATGTTGCTAACAAAATTCACTCCGCAATTTCTCACATTTACGAATTGAGGATTGCGGATGCAAGCAATGTTATGGTCCTTTTCAAGTTTTTTGCAGCCAGACTTGTTTCTAATATCCAGTAACCATTGATTAGTTACATGTCAAATCCTATCCGGTAGCACATTGGTATCATTTCCCATCGCAAGGAAGCTCAAATGCGGCAATATCGTTGGATTAGTATTTCTTGCTAGAGGGGATGGGAGGAAAATGATTGCGATGAGCGGTTGTACAGCATTAAGACCAGAAAGGCTACTCGATGACAACAATTAGGAAGCTGCCTATTCTCTTATCCGATACAAAAAGGTTAGAAACTTCGAGCTGTACTTTAGGAAGTTCTTATCTAATCCGTTACAACTACAGCTCGATTCTTCTGATGGAATGAGGATTTTCCAGTCTTGAATTCTTCCACATCTCATTTCTAATCCACAACCTAGATCGTAAAACAGAAAGGGGCTGCTTGAATTACACAGGTCTTCACACTCAAACTCAAAATGCTCAACTTACAAATCGAATCGTACCGAGTGTTCTAGAGAAAAACACAGCAATTCATACGTGTTATTATAATCCTATATAAAAGCGGATCATTTTCTTTCTTTGGCTGTGAGGGGCGGCGGGGACAGAGCGAAAATGAGGCTTCAGGTTGGATAAAAACCCAAAAACGGTTTTATTAACCAAATCCACAACATAGGCTTAGAACGGAACTCACAGGAGATTTGACAACGATAGCTTCGGCGTCCTGAATCCGGACAGTTTCAGTGCCGGCGCCAGCTGGGGTGGAGAACCGGTGGTAATCCTCGGGAGGAACGAAAGGCGGCTTCATAGATGAGAAAGGTAAGTGTCGCTTGATCGGCTGCGGAATCTGGCGGCCCCCGGCAGCAGCCCCTCTTGACGGAGCTTGAGGCGTAGACATTACCGTTAAATTATTATAATTGCAATTTACTTAATGTTTTCGGTCCAATTAACTGACAGTAAGAACCCAAGCCGTTCCCCGGTGGGTGTTACTGATCGGAAGCGCGTCTGGGTAATTGGAGTGGGAAGGTGGCGGGTGGTTTTAGTGCGTGTAGTGTGTGAGAACGAGGAGGAAAGAGGTGTAGTGGGGGGAGGTGTGTATTATGTGATGTTTTTACTAGTAGTAGTATGAGAGGAGAATGAAAACGAGGGAAGGGAGGGAATTTTGGTTCGGATAGATGTGGAGGGAACGTAGACAAAAATGAAAAGGCATTCGACACGAATGTCGTGGAATATTTTTTGGCGTTTTGGTCCTTCTACTTTTAATGATAATGTGATTTGCACCTCGAAACTTTATACACTTCTTTCTTTTTTTTTTGGCTCCTTTTAAGGGAAAATACAGTGTTTTAACCCTAAAACACTAAGCATGGAACTACAAGGATGCTTAATTTAGTTTGATGTGCATATTTTATGTGTAACTTTTCTTGTTTTACGCTTGTTTATCATAACAATATATAACATATCTTAAAATTTTAGTGGTGTTGGCCAATCTTTAGAATAAGGTTTTTATAGTATCCATTTTTTTTCTTGATTTACAATAGTATGTGTGAATTTTCTATAGTAGCATAAGTTTATTATAGCTGGAAGAGCTAAAAAAATGCATACGCACTTATATATGATGAATACCTTTACTAGTTAATTAATATTCGTATCTTAAAAATATTAAATATGATTTTTGGAGGAAATGATTTGTGATCTAGAAAGTATAATCAATTGATTAATACAAATAGTTTTCTTTACACTAAATCATTTAATTAGTGCCAAATATAAGAGAGACAGCTCAAATTTGTAAATACATAAGTAAATCAAAAGGTATAGTAAATTATTATTTTTATAAATGGAGAATAAACTATGCAATGGATTTTCTAAAATCGTGATTTTCAACTTTATGTTGGTTCAATAACTCCCTTCTCAGTTCCACAAAATTATTAGTCCTTTGTTGTTAGAATTGAAGTGATGTCATTCTATTGATACATGGACAACTAATATCTTGCATTTGATGTTATTCAAGAACCATAACCTTTTTGAAAAATGTTATTTGTATTCTAATTTTTATTATTTGCACTCTAACCATTTACTTTATCATGTGACCTAATAAATGAAAATTGAATAACTAAAAAAATAGTATGGTTATGATTAACAAAAGAAATTAAACTTATATATACTGACAGTGCATGCACTGTTACTATTAGATATACAACAACTAATCTAAATTTGGATTTAAAATTCAAATTATGTATATATGTCATGCATCCAATTGTAATAATATATACATTGTTAGTATACATAAAATTAACTCTTAAAAAAATGGAAATGCAAATAATATTTTTCTAACATTTTTTTATGTTTTTTTTTTGTGAAGGGCTTATGCAGTTTAATTTGTAGTAGTACTTTTGCATCTAATAAAATGAGGGGAGTGACAATGTATGAATAACCCAAAAAAGGCCAAAACACCGCAGGGAAGTTTTCTGATTTGACTAAAAGATGGCGGACTAGCGTTGCAAAATGAGCAAATATCCTGGGGTGCACGCTTTCCCCTCTGCCTTAAATAGCAGCCGACTATCTTGCACACTCACAGCTCATGGCCGTGGTGCAAGCGGTCCCTCGCTTCCTCCAAGCTGAATGCGAATACACTACTGCCACTACCAGCAGTAGCATATATCCATCTTATCAAACCCTAAAGGTCACGTGACAGCATGGCACCCAAGGCGGGTCGCTACCGCCTCTCAAATTAAGCTACGTCGCGAGATCAGACCCCCTACATTGTTTTTTTTTCTTCCTTTTTTAAATGAATCCTGATTTCATTCCGTTTAACTCATTCCTATCCCGCATTTCTAATCTCTCATTCAGGCTTCTCTTTCGATATCATCCAACTTATTTCTCCCCTGCCCCTGACATTGCTCGTTACTACTTACTGGTTACTGCTGCTGTTTACGAAGGAATAGGAAAAATTGAAAAATTAGAATGGCCATTAGCCTTTATTCCGCCACTCCCCCTAGCCTGTGGGGGCCTATAAGCATGATGTATCTATTATTAGTCTATAGCCCCGTTTGGAAGGTGAGTTTTTTAAGTGTTTGTATAAAATTTTACTGTAAATTACTGTAAAGGTTGTAAAAAAATTTTTTTGATATGAAAAAATATTTTTTTCTTTTTCTTTTCTTTCTTTCTTTTTCTTTTTTCTTTTTTTTTCTTTCTTTTTTCTTGTCCTTCCTCCCTTCCCGCTTCTTATCCCTTCCCCTTTCCCTTCCCCTGTTCGGCTGTTTCCTCTCCTCCCTCTCCCTCCCCCGCCACCCCTCTTCTCCCTCTCCCCTTCCCCTTTCTTTCCCCGCCACCCCTATCCTCCCATCTCCCTCGCCACCCCTCTTCCTCCCCCTCCCCTATCCTCTTCTCCCTCCCTCTCCCCCGCCACCCCAATTCTCCCTTCCCTGCCACTCCTATCCTCCCCTCTCCCCATCCCTCTTCCCTCGCCCGCCTTTGCAAAAGAAGACCGAAAAGAATGGGGAAGGGGTTTGGGTCTCAAATCCAATGACAAAACCGTTTCCCCGCGTCACGTGGCATTTGAACTTGCTCCTTCCAATGAACCCAACAGGGTTCGTTTCCAAGTTATCGGAAAGAATCCCGTTTGGGTGCACAGCGGCGAACACGGTAAAGTCAGCACCTTTAGGACTCGTGAGTGCGGTGAAATAGAAATTGGGGACAAGTTTGCGTTTCTGCCAAGACTCCCGGTCGATGTGGTGGTTGGCTACGGAGGATCTGGTGAGTTGGGTGGGAGAGGAAAAAGAAGAAAAGTTGAAAGGAAATTTTTTGTGTATTAGAAAAGTTGAAGGGAAAATTTTTTTAAGTGTGTAGGTTAAAAATTTTGATAAGTTTTTTGGATTTTTGTAGTAAAAATTGTTAAAAAACTAGTAACATATGAACTTAAAAAAAACTTGGGGTTCTAAACAGGCCCATAATTTATTGGCATATTAAATCAAGATTCAAAATTAAAAATTTTCATATTATTATTTAGTATAGCCGGGGGTGTTTGGATACGAAATTTATCCCAAATAATATTTCGCTTGCATCATAAACACATTTTCCAACCCAACTTTTTATATTCCCAATCACCTTTTTATCTCACATACATCACATCACAAAAAGTGTTACAGTAATTATTTCAAATAATATTTCAAATAATATTTCAAATAAGACCCTATCCAAACAATAGTACTGGTGTTTTAGTAAAGTTATGGTAGTTTTATCATTTAAAAATTAGCATTTTATTAGGAAATTTCTTATGATTATAAGACTTGTTTATCAAGTCATCTAATATATAAATAGGGAGTTATAAATTGTATGTCTAATTTGTGATGATTGGGCCATAAAATTGACTCGAAAGAATTGTCAAATTGATTGTGGTTGTGACGACATAGATCGGAGAAAAATCTTGTTAGTTGAATTGCAATATTACAAAGTGAATTGTCAAATAAGTTGACATATCTAGAAGCGTGGATATATTTTTGCAAGTGAAAAATAAGTTGAGTAACGAGATAAATTTGTCAGGTGCGTGAAATATTGCAATAGCAAAAATCAAGAGATATTATTGATCGTGATGACGGTGAACCAGATCCAAGAGAGAGCTTGATTTAAGGGAAAAAATGTTGACACATTAAATCAAGACTCAAAATTAAAATTTTCCATATTATTATTAAGTAGTGTTCTAGTCAAGTTAGGGTTTTAGTAATTCTATTGAAGTCAAGTTATGGTAGTTTTATTATTTATGAATTAGTATTTGATTAAGAAATTTCTTATGGTTGTAAGACTTATTTATCAGGTCATCTAATCTATAAATAGAGAGTCATATTATTGTGTTTAGTTCAAAAAAGTGAAGGATTGATAATCTTGTTCTTATGATGTGATTAAAAGATATATTGCTAGTATTATTCATTTTCTCCCACACATATTTTTATGTGTGTGAATTGCCTCCCCTCATAGTCATTTTGTCAAATATATCTCCTATATATTTTTTTGGGTTCTACATAACCAAATCCATTAGAGCCTTCATCTTTGTACTTTTGATGATTATCAAAATTTGGCTTAATTTCACGCTCTTACAATTGAGTCGTGCTTAGAGCATTAGACTTCACAATTTGGCAATTTTGGGAAGGGAATGAGGAAAGCATGTGAGAGCAAGAAGAAAGCAAACTCATTTTCTCGACATGCTCTTTACAGAGCTAGGGACTGGGGAACTCTTCTTTTTTTTTTTGGGATAAGATTAGACATAAAGAGATTACAAGTATTCTAAACCACGACTAATTCTTATACCCAACACAAGGTCCGGAGAGGCTCACACTTTATTTTTTATTTTTATTTTATTTTCAGACACACACTTAAAAATGAGATTAAAAAGCTTAGGTGTTTACTACGCGGTAGTGAAGGAATTCATTGAATTGTTGGATCAGGCTACAAATATTTTCCACACGGAATCAAGAAATTCAGAAATAAAGTCTTCATAGCTATAATCGAACAAGAACAAGTGCTTGGTTTTTATTTTGAGGGGCTCACATTCAATCTTGATGAATGGAATCTTGATGCATTCCATCCATCAACATTCCGTCCATCCTTGTTTTCTTTTCTCTCTTTTCTTCCACCTGCATTTACCATCTCTTTCACCTCAGGATATGTAATTGCAGTTTTTTTGGGGAGGCGCACATCGAGTGGATTTGCTACAACGTAATTTTAGTGCAACTGTAACTCAACAATCGTTAAAGCTTTCGCGCATGAAGCAGAAGGCGCGGGCATATGCATATTCCAGTGTAAGAAACTCGAAACTCATAGTGTCATGTCCTGCAGTCGTAGCAGTTGTAATACTGACGCGGGGCTGGAGCGGTTGTTCTGACAACCGCTCCGGAAGGTGTAACACCATTTATACATGGTGTAACATCATCTGTACAAGGTGTAACAATAGAACAATAGCGAGTAATACTAGAACAACATTTTTGTGGGTCCCACACGGCGTGAAAATTGAGTTACAAGACGTGATCTGAGCCGCACAAAATTTTGAGGCCTCATCCAGGCCGTGAACTGCCTGGGATCTCCTCAGGTCCCTCGTCCTTGTAATACACGTTCAATAGCAAACGCTGGGATCTCCTCAGGTGTAGCAAAAATCATGCGACGCAACACAAAGAAACAGATATTCAACCACAACCCCCAAAATAAATGGCAACAAGCTATTAGTGAAATTTTATGTGGCCTACATAACTACGTATAATATTTAAGATTAGTACTAAGCTATTATCTCACTAATTAAAGGGACAAATAACTACTTAGCTATAAATTTATACGGGTATTTACAGAATGAAAGTAAGGATGTATAGGGATATATGCAGACGCTTTTGTTGACAACAATAATTTTAAGTCTAGTTTGTTTGAGAGCAGGCAGTCAATGACAGATTGAGTCTACATGATGATGAAAAGGAGTCTAAACTCTATAAATGCACAACTTTTAATTCATCGTCTTTGATCCACAGAGGGATCTAACTCTATAAATAACTCTTCTCTAACCAGTCTTACGTACCCGATTGGAGCTCCTCTCTCTTAAGTTCCAATTGGTATTCCCTCCAATCATAATCATCCTAAGAGCTCCCCTCTAATCACTCCTTAAGTACCCGATTGGTAGTCCCTCTGACCATAAAGTACTACCATAAATTATTTGTCTCCACGACCTACAAATCTAAACTAAACGTCATATTAAGCGCGAAGCGTCCCCTTCTAGGAATACAAGGGTGGAACAAAATTGAAACTTCAAGCATTCAAAAGCGATACAAACATGACATAATCGCAGCAAACAAGCACCCAAAACACAAAAATCCTCCAAGACTCTTTTATGTGCTTTGCAAGAATAACTGATTAAGCAGCAGAATCTGAAGGAAGCACAATCAACTGCTTCACTCTGCCAACATCCCCAATCATATTTACCTTCCCAACAAATACAATATTCGAAATCCTCCCAGATGTTGTCCAAAAGATGACACCCGGGCAGTCTAATAAAGGTGGCAAAAGATGCAAGATACGACTAGGAAGATGTAAAAGCTAAAACTAATTTGCATAGCAACTTCGAAGTACTCCTAACAAATAGAACTGCAAGCGTGATTATACTGCCAGAATCCAGAATTCCATTTTTAGCTGCAATCTCAAGAATAAATCTAAACATCGATCAAATTCAGCAAAAAAATGGAATTTCGTATTTACTTTTCCTTATTTTGTTGTAAGCAGATACAAGTGCAGTGCAGTAGAGAATGTATACATGACTATGATTTTTCCTATGTTACATCAATATCAAGATTGACCCTTTTGCACCACAATGGAGAAGTTGCCAAAGGAACCGAAGAATCACAACAGACTTCCAACCTATCCATAAATCGGGCCTCCGAAGACTTCAACATCACAGGCAATGACAGACACACCCCCCTCTCCACACACATCTTGTGCCTTGACTTTATCCTATTCTCTAAGCTAAACAAAAAATAGTGTGGGAAATCAACCAACTCCCTCAACTCCCTTCCCATTTCCACCACGAAGTAATTGAATTTGGGCTCTAAATTCTCCTCTATACTGTAACAAAACAGGGACGGAAACCTCCGAAATAGCGAAATGGCCTCCCTTTTGGGTATCCCAAGTTTCAAAAAATAGTCGAGACGAGGGATGAACTTTGATTCGACGCAGCAGGAGAGAAGAGGAGCGCACCTGCTGACATCGTCAATGCCAATGGTACCTCGGAGGAAGTAAAGGGCCGGGCGAAGGCGGCGGTCGACGCTGCAAGTGAGGAGGCGGGGGCGGCGGTTGATGACGTGGCGGAGATCCTTGCCGCTGACGTGGGCCTCCCGGAGGAGAAAAGTAACGGCGGGTCTCAAGACGGTTCTGAGAGGGGTGGCCAGAAGGTCGGGGCACATGGAAAAAGAGCGGCGGAGATCAGGGGTGGTGAGGCCGAGGGAGTGGAGGAATTTGACGAGGGACTTGATCTGGGAGAGAGGAGTAAAAAGGATAGGTGAGTGGGCAGCGAGGCAGTAGAGAGAGTCGAGGCCGAGGGAGTCTAAGTAGAAGAGTTTCTCCTGGAGGAGCTGGAATTTGAGAGGAGGGGCAATGTTGTTATTTTCCTGGGAACTGGATGATGGGGGGCGGTGGAAGGGATGGAAATGGAGATGGAATTGGAATCGGGTTGCGGAGGAGGAGGGGCCAAATGGGCGTGCTTGGGGCGGGAAAGCGAAGGAAATTTTGGTGTGATGAAAGGGGGAGTGGTGGAGGAGGAGGTGGAAAGGTGGTGGAGGGTATCTGGCATTGTAGCTACTGAACCGCTAGCGACATGGTTGAACTTTGGCGGTGAAGTGGAGCTCTGAAGGATTGGCCGGAGAATTCTGGATACGGAGCTGAGCTCTCAAAGGTTTTTTTGGAAGATTGTGGAGGGAAGAAGTGCTAGTGGTGGCATCGATATCATATGGCTTCTTGTTTGAGAGAGAGGAGATAAGAGGAGGATATCAATGTCCAATCCGATGAAATCTGGAACCCCAACTTTTTATAACCAGAAAATTTTGATAGCGGAGGCCATTTGGGATTTCATACGACATCAGCACAAGTGCTCGTGCACCCCGTTCTATTTTACAATACGGGGCTTCTTCAGACTTCAGTAACTATGGGCCTAAAACGTTTGGAACTAAGGTCAACATAATAAGATCGTCTGGCTTGGATCGTGTTCGAATGGCCCGTGCGTGTAAGGATAGTCAACCACTCAACCCCATATATTACAATGTACTAGTAATTAGTTTTTTTTTTTTTTAAAAAAAAAGAGGACTGAGTCTCGTCTATTTAACAAAAAAAAGGAACAACAACAAAGAGTAAAGGATGGAGGTCTTAATTTCCTATTTTTTCATCTTTGGGAAATGTAGAAGAAAATAATTAATAAAGCAACATTGACCATGCGCCAATAAAGTGTTCATAAATTACACAAAAATTTGATCTTGCAACCTATCCTTCTACTTTTTTGACTATACTCTCTATTTAGAAAAATAGCACACTTTAATCTGTCGTAATAAAATCTCGCAACCTTTACTGTAAGTAAAACTCCAAATCCTAAAGGCGTGATGGAGAATTAGTATACACTGACAGTGCATACACTATTACCGTTGGATTCATGACATATATACAAAAATTAAATTTTAAATTCAAAATTTACATAGTTATTATTCATCTACACTGTCAGTGTAAGAAATATTAATCATTTAAATTTAGTGATTCAGGAGATTTTAGTTTCTAATTCTATTCCTCCTTTTCTACTCGGTGCTTTTTAAATCCGACCATTAGGGGAAAAAGTGTTAAAAAGTTGAAAAAAAAAAAATTTACAGAGAAGGCCCTAAGATGAGATCCCTGGTATGTATATGTCCTAATATGCATAACGACAGATGGCCATATTCCAATTATCCACAGCTCATTGGCACTCCCACCGACCAAGTACCAACCACCAAACCAATTCCCTGCTGCCTCCCACACTCGGCAAAATCCACTCAGTCCACAGACTTTCTACCAATGTTTTGAAAACCGGACCCGGACCGGCCGGTTCGACCGGTTGAACCGCGAACCGGCCATGGCACCGGTCCGGTTCAATGCCATAGTTGACTTTGTCAGAAAACCGGTCAAGAACCGGTCGAACCGTAAAAACCGCGGTCGAACCGCTATTGAACCGGTTTTCAACTTCCTCTTTTTTTTTTTTTTTTTGCAAAATGCAGCTATCAAGATTCGAACTCAAGACCTTTGTAATAGAAGACCAATGTATTAACCGTTGCACCATCACATCCTATTATTTTTTTTGATAACTTATTTATATAAAGCAAACACTCATATTTCTTTTTTCCATTTTTCTTACAAAATCTCATCCTCTCATGGCTCTTTCTTTTTAATTTTCAACTCTCTCTCTCTCTCTCTATCCTCTTTTTTTTGTCACTCCCTTTTTAATCAAACCTCTTTATTTTTAATTTATTGATGTTTTCTTCCATCTTTTAATTTTGTTTTTGTCCATTAAATTGAAAAAAGTTCAAAAAGAATTATTTTTTTAACCCAAATTATTTAATGCTACAACCACTCACTTTTATCTCATTTTTTGTTTCTTATCAAGTTTACATTTCTATTTTCGATTTTCTTGACTTCCTTCGAACTCCAAACTTCCTTTTTTAAATTGCAATCTCTAAAACGTAAATTAAAATTTAAGTTCACAATATCTAAATTCTCATAGACGTGAATTTTGTATAATTTCAAAATATTGTGATATTTTTGGGTTGGATTTAGATATAATTGAAATTGAGATGAAATTTATTTGTTTTAACTTAGAATTTAAAAAATTTATTTTTAAAAATCCAAGTTATTAAAAAATAGTAAACCTTTCATCATATAAAGTATTAAATTAATCCATTACATGTCTTATTTTGTACATATATATATTTATATAAATAATTTTTTTAAAAATTCATTGAACCGAGGTTGAACCGGTCCGACCGGTTGAATCTCGACCCTTTCACTTCACCGGTTCAATGAACGGTCCGGTTTTTAAAACATTGCTTTCTACTCGAGACTTGAGAGTTGAGAGGGAGCCCCCGTTTTGGCCATCTCAAAGAACCGTCACTCCAGATTCTTCCATTTTCCATTCAGTTCCCATCCTCCACTCCAATGGCCTGCTCAGCGGCTTCAACAGCCTTGCTTTCATCATCAACATCCCCAAACCCCCCGAGGCCTTCCATTTCTCCCAAATCTTTTTTATCCTCTCAAACCCTATCCACTCCTTCCTCTTTCAATACCCTCCGTAAGTCCTCGTCCTCGTTCTCCTCCTTATCCCATGTCCCCTGTTCCTTCTCTTCCCGCTCTTCCTTCCCCAATCGCCGAAGTTTCGTTGTCCGAGCAGTAAGTTCTAAACCCCCGCATTTTCCATGTTTTAGATGCTTTTCTATGCCAGCTTCAGTTTTTCCTATTTTCGATATTTTGGCCGTCAAAAATTGCAAATTTTTTTTTTGTTTGTGGGTTAGGTATTATTGAGCTGATTTTGTAGGAAAGTCTTTTACTTGGGGCTGTGTATATGATTAAGTTCACTACTATCGAAGTAATATTACTTGTGTGTTTGCATAGAGATTTAAAGGTATTATCGCAATGTTTTTTTTTGAATTTGTGCCAGACCTTTATTAGTATCTTTTTAAAATTTTCTAATTCGTGAAGGGAACTTCTTGTGGCGAATGCTGAATTTTTATTTGGAGAGAGAAAAAAAAGAGATTTCAAACAGGGAGTGTCTTTGAGACAGATACATCTACCGATTTGCTAGTCTCAACTACTTTAGCTCAGTTGCTTGATGCACTGCATGGTGAAGTTATTGTACTCTCTCCAGAAACTTAGAGACGCGCTTTCAATTTGTTGCGCCAACGAAAGTGGTTTTTTTGATTTATGGTGTTAGTTTGTAGTATTAAGCAGCAGCAACTTGAGCAAAATTTGAACTCCAAGCTGATATTAGGACCCATAATGATGTTGCAACAACTAGTTTCGAGCATTCTTGTATTACAGGAAATAGCTTGTCAGTTACCACATTTACGTTTAGTGTTTTCGTTTTAAAAAGTTGAACTAAATTACAAATGGAATAAGTGAATGAAAATGGATTGCCCTTGCATTTCTGTCTTATATCCAACAGTTCAGAGTTCTAAGAGCACACTAATAATTGAAGCAAAAGTCATACTGGGAGCAGGTTGTGTGGTTCTTAATGCCCACATTTGACACATTTAGCACCCGGAATTGACCTCAGATGCATGAGCTAGAGGTGTGACTTCATGGTTAAAATTTTAGGACGAGTGGCGGTAGTTTTCGCTGACCTCTAATCAAATCAAATTGCCTGCAGGTAAACATTTTGATGTCCAATTGTTTTACATTTTGAAGAGTAGAAACCGAAGCAGCAAGCACTTCCCTGGAAAACAAATAAGATCCACTGTAGATTATATCCTGTCCAACAAATATTCCTTTTGATATGACAAGGGTAACATTGCTTCGAGATTTAGCTTTTTACAGGGCTAAAAAAGAACATCATGTCAATGGTTCCTGTAGTTTGGTTTACTAAACTACTGATATTTGCGAATTGCGGTGTCCTTCATGCTGGCCTCTGTTTGTTATAAAATATACTGAGAGTTTTGTTGCTAACTTGGCATTCATGGAAGCTGATATTTTACATTCTTACTTATTGTATTTTATATTGTTTCCAGTTTGTAAAATTGTGTACTTGAATACTGATACTTCAGACAGCGCTCTAACTTGTACCCAAATTTAGAGTCTGTGAATATAGTTCAAAAAGTGAATTTTTTCTTTCAGAGTGAACTTCCACTAGTTGGAAATCAAGCACCAGACTTTGAGGCAGAGGCTGTTTTTGATCAAGAATTCATCAAGGTAAAATATATCTTAGAACAGCCATATAAATAGGTTTTCTTCTTGCGGTTAGCAATTCTATTAATCACTTGTACTTCCAAATTTCATTAATAGCTACTTGCACTTTGTCTTTGCTGCAAATACCAAACACTTTGATTTGTAAATAGATGGAAATAAAGGCAATAAACATTGTATTTTTACACAATTGATAGTTGTTCTATCTGCATGGCTAATCATGACATGGTTTGAAGCTTTGCACCTGAAATTACTCAAGCTTTGATGCATTACTCTTGCAGGTTAAACTCTCCGAGTATATTGGGAAGAAATATGTTGTCCTTTTTTTCTATCCACTGGATTTCACATTTGTTTGTCCAACTGGTGAGTAACAGTATGCAAAGAGATGTACAGCTATATTTAACATGCTGAATGTTGTGCTATATGTCAAATAGATATAAGTTGTCAAATGTCGTTGTTTATGTCCTTCCATTTTGTTGTTTATGTAGAAATAACTGCCTTTAGTGACCGGTATGAAGAATTTCGGAAGTTGAATACAGAGGTACTTGGTGTTTCAGTAGACAGTGTGGTAAGTGACGTTTCCACGATCTCTTGAAGATTCTTATGTCTAGAAAGTCTTCATTATGGAAAAACTTCTGCAAGTATGATCATTAGATACATGTTTATATTGATTCAAACTTTTCGTCTCTGTTCTGCGTTGCTGAAATTTTGTTTTGTGTGTGTTTGTCATTCTAAAATTGAATATTTTGAGGTTTTTGTTAGTACTTGCAGTCTTGTCTAGCAAATTCAAGTATTAGTGGCCATAGAATTGCATGCAGTGGTGCTTATCCACATCCCATGGATGTTATGAGAATGTCCAGCCTTGGTGACAAGCAGAAGTTTTGCCTAGTTCTGTTGTGTGTGGTGATTCACTACTCATGTTTATTAGTAACTCAATTTTTACTGGCATTAGAATATATTTCAGATTTTGGTTTCTTGCATAACTCGGCTTTGCTTGAGGTCTGAATTGCATGATCACCTGGTTCTAACAATCGTATTGCACTTGTAGCACATGCTGAAGATATTCTTGTATACTAAAATGAGTTTACTTTATTGTTCCCGTAGTTCTCGCATCTTGCATGGGTCCAGACAGAGAGAAAAGCTGGTGGATTAGGTGATTTGAAATATCCATTAATTTCTGATATCACCAGGTCAATCTCAGCAGCATATAATGTATTGATCCCAGATCAGGTATGTATCTAAAGTCCTTTGGCTGATTCTTCATCCTGAGCACCACCACAAGCACACTCCAAAGCTGGCAGAACGTGGTTTATGTGGGTGTTGGATGCAACTCGTGCCAGTCTGAGAAAATTTTGACTTTTTGGGACTACTAAAGTGCATAGGCCTAGAATAGAAACAAGGCTGGGGGACAATCAAATGATGACTTTAAGCTTGACTGCATGGTTATTTCCTTTAAACATGTTAAGCTTCAGGCTTCCATATTGTTTCTTCAGGAGAAAACTTGAATGAGCAGGCAGCTATTGGTAGATGCTGTTATTTGTTTATTCATTGTTTATCTTGATTATGTGGATAACATCATAAGATGTCCATGATACACCTGTTGAGCATGATGTGGGGAGGCATCGGATAAAGTTAAGAAACTCTCGTAATTTAGGCTATCCTAATTTGTTGCATGTGAAAGTTTTCTAGATTTTGGAATGAACACCTTACACTGAATCAGGCAAAAAAAAGGAGAAAGAGATTTATCCATTCAACTAATGTTTTGATTAATAACTTTGCCTTTTGACTTTCAACTATAACTACACTAGTAATTTACAAGGGCATGCAACTGATCGAGTTCTTATGGAGCAGCATCATGACAACACTTTTCTGCTCTTGGTATTTCAGGGAATTGCATTGAGAGGGCTTTTTATTATCGACAAGGAAGGAGTTATTCAACACGCAACCATTAACAACCTTGCAATTGGCAGGAGTGTTGACGAATCATTGAGAACACTGCAGGTAACCTTTTTGGGGGGTTTTCGTTGTAGCTGAAGTCCACGTTAAATAAAGAAAAATGCCTTGGTTGGTTGGGGCTGTGCATTCAGTTATTAACCTTTGAAATACTGATACTTTTTGTACTTAACTTTTTACTTTTTCTTGATTGTCCTGAACAAATTGCACTGCCTAAAAGGACCATGTCGCTAGCGGTTCAGTAGCTACAATGCCAGATACCCTCCACCACCTTTCCACCTCCTCCTCCATCACTCCCCCTTTCATCACCCCAAAATTTCCTTCGCTTTCCCGCCCCAAGCACGCCCATTTGGCCCCTCCTCCTCCGCAACCCGATTCCAATTCCATCCCTTCCACCGCCCCCCCATCATCCAGTTCCCAGGAAAATAACAACATTGCCCCTCCTCTCAAATTCCAGCTCCTCCAGGAGAAACTCCTCTACTTAGACTCCCTCGGCCTCGACTCTCTCTACTGCCTCGCTGCCCACTCACCTATCCTTTTTACTCCTCTCTCCCAGATCAAATCCCTCGTCAAATTCCTCCACTCCCTCGGCCTCACCACCCCTGATCTCCGCCGCTCTTTTTCCATGTGCCCCGACCTTCTGGCCACCCCTCTCAGAACCGTCTTGAGACCCGCCGTTACTTTTCTCCTCCGGGAGGCCCACGTCAGCGGCAAGGATCTCCGCCACGTCATCAACCGCCGCCCCCGCCTCCTCACTTGCAGCGTCGACCGCCGCCTTCGCCCGGCCCTTTACTTCCTCCGAGGTACCATTGGCATTGACGATGTCAGCAGGTGCGCTCCTCTTCTCTCCTGCTGCGTCGAATCAAAGTTCATCCCTCGTCTCGACTATTTTTTGAAACTTGGGATACCCAAAAGGGAGGCCATTTCGCTATTTCGGAGGTTTCCGTCCCTGTTTTGTTACAGTATAGAGGAGAATTTAGAGCCCAAATTCAATTACTTCGTGGTGGAAATGGGAAGGGAGTTGAGGGAGTTGGTTGATTTCCCACACTATTTTTTGTTTAGCTTAGAGAATAGGATAAAGTCAAGGCACAAGATGTGTGTGGAGAGGGGGGTGTGTCTGTCATTGCCTGTGATGTTGAAGTCTTCGGAGGCCCGATTTATGGATAGGTTGGAAGTCTGTTGTGATTCTTCGGTTCCTTTGGCAACTTCTCCATTGTGGTGCAAAAGGGTCAATCTTGATATTGATGTAACATAGGAAAAATCATAGTCATGTATACATTCTCTACTGCACTGCACTTGTATCTGCTTACAACAAAATAAGGAAAAGTAAATACGAAATTCCATTTTTTTGCTGAATTTGATCGATGTTTAGATTTATTCTTGAGATTGCAGCTAAAAATGGAATTCTGGATTCTGGCAGTATAATCACGCTTGCAGTTCTATTTGTTAGGAGTACTTCGAAGTTGCTATGCAAATTAGTTTTAGCTTTTACATCTTCCTAGTCGTATCTTGCATCTTTTGCCACCTTTATTAGACTGCCCGGGTGTCATCTTTTGGACAACATCTGGGAGGATTTCGAATATTGTATTTGTTGGGAAGGTAAATATGATTGGGGATGTTGGCAGAGTGAAGCAGTTGATTGTGCTTCCTTCAGATTCTGCTGCTTAATCAGTTATTCTTGCAAAGCACATAAAAGAGTCTTGGAGGATTTTTGTGTTTTGGGTGCTTGTTTGCTGCGATTATGTCATGTTTGTATCGCTTTTGAATGCTTGAAGTTTCAATTTTGTTCCACCCTTGTATTCCTAGAAGGGGACGCTTCGCGCTTAATATGACGTTTAGTTTAGATTTGTAGGTCGTGGAGACAAATAATTTATGGTAGTACTTTATGGTCAGAGGGACTACCAATCGGGTACTTAAGGAGTGATTAGAGGGGAGCTCTTAGG
Source organism: Coffea eugenioides (assembly GCF_003713205.1). Lineage (NCBI taxonomy): Eukaryota > Viridiplantae > Streptophyta > Magnoliopsida > Gentianales > Rubiaceae > Coffea > Coffea eugenioides. The sequence goes on along the minus strand of NC_040040.1, from coordinate 3,936,501 downwards.
ATGATTATGATTGGAGGGAATACCAATTGGAACTTAAGAGAGAGGAGCTCCAATCGGGTACGTAAGACTGGTTAGAGAAGAGTTATTTATAGAGTTAGATCCCTCTGTGGATCAAAGACGATGAATTAAAAGTTGTGCATTTATAGAGTTTAGACTCCTTTTCATCATCATGTAGACTCAATCTGTCATTGACTGCCTGCTCTCAAACAAACTAGACTTAAAATTATTGTTGTCAACAAAAGCGTCTGCATATATCCCTATACATCCTTACTTTCATTCTGTAAATACCCGTATAAATTTATAGCTAAGTAGTTATTTGTCCCTTTAATTAGTGAGATAATAGCTTAGTACTAATCTTAAATATTATACGTAGTTATGTAGGCCACATAAAATTTCACTAATAGCTTGTTGCCATTTATTTTGGGGGTTGTGGTTGAATATCTGTTTCTTTGTGTTGCGTCGCATGATTTTTGCTACACCTGAGGAGATCCCAGCGTTTGCTATTGAACGTGTATTACAAGGACGAGGGACCTGAGGAGATCCCAGGCAGTTCACGGCCTGGATGAGGCCTCAAAATTTTGTGCGGCTCAGATCACGTCTTGTAACTCAATTTTCACGCCGTGTGGGACCCACAAAAATGTTGTTCTAGTATTACTCGCTATTGTTTTATTGTTACACCTTGTACAGATGATGTTACACCATGTATAAATGGTGTTACACCTTCCGGAGCGGTTGTCAGAACAACCGCTCCAGCCCCGCGTCAGTATTACAACTGCTACGACTGCAGGACATGACACTATGAGTTTCGAGTTTCTTACACTGGAATATGCATATGCCCGCGCCTTCTGCTTCATGCGCGAAAGCTTTAACGATTGTTGAGTTACAGTTGCACTAAAATTACGTTGTAGCAAATACACTCGATGTGCGCCTCCCCAAAAAAATTGCAATTACATATCCTGAGGTGAAAGAGATGGTAAATGCAGGTGGAAGAAAAGAGAGAAAAGAAAACAAGGATGGACGGAATGTTGATGGATGGAATGCATCAAGATTCCATTCATCAAGATTGAATGTGAGCCCCTCACAATAAAAACCAAGCACTTGTTCTTGTTCGATTATAGCTGTGAAGACTTTATTTCTGAATTTCTTGATTCCGTGTGGAAAATATTTGTAGCCTGATCCAACAATTCAATGAATTCCTTCACTACCGCGTAGTAAACACCTAAGCTTTTTTTTTATTTTCAGACACACTTAAAAATGAGATTAAAAAGCTTAGGTGTTTACTACGCGGTAGTGAAGGAATTCATTGAATTGTTGGATCAGGCTACAAATATTTTCCACACGGAGTCAAGAAATTCAGAAATAAAGTCTTCACAGCTATAATCGAACAAGAACAAGTGCTTGGTTTTTATTTTGAGGGGCTCACATTCAATCTTGATGAATGGAATCTTGATGCATTCCATCAACATTCCGTCCATCCTTGTTTTCTTTTCTCTCTTTTCTTCCACCTGCATTTACCATCTCTTTCACCTCAGGATATGTAATTGCAATTTTTTTGGGGAGGCGCACATCGAGTGGATTTGCTACAACGTAATTTTAGTGCAACTGTAACTCAACAATCGTTAAAGCTTTCGCGCATGAAGCAGAAGGCGCGGGCATATGCATATTCCAGTGTAAGAAACTCGAAACTCATAGTGTCATGTCCTGCAGTCGTAGCAGTTGTAATACTGACGCGGGGCTGGAGCGGTTGTTCTGACAACCGCTCCGGAAGGTGTAACACCATTTATACATGGTGTAACATCATCTGTACAAAGTGTAACAATAAAACAATAGCGAGTAATACTAGAACAACATTTTTGTGGATCCAACACGGCGTGAAAATTGAGTTAAAAGACGTGATCTGAGCCGCACAAAATTTTGAGGCCTCATCCAGGCCGTGAACTGCCTGGGATCTCCTCAAGTCCCTCGTCCTTGTAATACACGTTCAATAGCAAACGCTGGGATCTCCTCAGGTGTAGCAAAAATCATGCGACGCAACACAAAGAAACAGATATTCAACCACAACCCCCAAAATAAATGGCAACAAGCTATTAGTGAAATTTTATGTGGCCTACATAACTACGTATAATATTTAAGATTAGTACTAAGCTATTATCTCACTAATTAAAGGGACAAATAACTACTTAGCTATAAATTTATACGGGTATTTACAGAATGAAAGTAAGGATGTATAGGGATATATGCAGACGCTTTTGTTGACAACAATAATTTTAAGTCTAGTTTGTTTGAGAGCAGGCAGTCAATGACAGATTGAGTCTACATGATGATGAAAAGGAGTCTAAACTCTATAAATGCACAACTTTTAATTCATCGTCTTTGATCCACAGAGGGATCTAACTCTATAAATAACTCTTCTCTAACCAGTCTTACGTACCCGATTGGAGCTCCTCTCTCTTAAGTTCCAATTGGTATTCCCTCCAATCATAATCATCCTAAGAGCTCCCCTCTAATCACTCCTTAAGTACCCGATTGGTAGTCCCTCTGACCATAAAGTACTACCATAAATTATTTGTCTCCACGACCTACAAATCTAAACTAAACGTCATATTAAGCGCGAAGCGTCCCCTTCTAGGAATACAAGGGTGGAACAAAATTGAAACTTCAAGCATTCAAAAGCGATACAAACATGACATAATCGCAGCAAACAAGCACCCAAAACACAAAAATCCTCCAAGACTCTTTTATGTGCTTTGCAAGAATAACTGATTAAGCAGCAGAATCTGAAGGAAGCACAATCAACTGCTTCACTCTGCCAACATCCCCAATCATATTTACCTTCCCAACAAATACAATATTCGAAATCCTCCCAGATGTTGTCCAAAAGATGACACCCGGGCAGTCTAATAAAGGTGGCAAAAGATGCAAGATACGACTAGGAAGATGTAAAAGCTAAAACTAATTTGCATAGCAACTTCGAAGTACTCCTAACAAATAGAACTGCAAGCGTGATTATACTGCCAGAATCCAGAATTCCATTTTTAGCTGCAATCTCAAGAATAAATCTAAACATCGATCAAATTCAGCAAAAAAATGGAATTTCGTATTTACTTTTCCTTATTTGCAGTGCAGTAGAGAATGTATACAAGACTATGATTTTTCCTATGTTACATCAATATCAAGATTGACCCTTTTGCACCACAATGGAGAAGTTGCCAAAGGAACCGAAGAATCACAACAGACTTCCAACCTATCCATAAATCGGGCCTCCGAAGACTTCAACATCACAGGCAATGACAGACACACC
>NC_040040.1:3876678-3932200 GCF_003713205.1 Coffea eugenioides | reverse complement strand
ATCGCAACGCATGACACTGTGAAGGACAAAGTTGGTGCTATCACTTATTGATGCAACCAGGAAGGAGCTCCTAATGATTCCATATTACCATTGACAAGAACATACTAGTTGAGAGGGCAGGAAGTCATGGTAATTACTATTCATTAAGAACGAAGTAGACTATGGTACCTGCAAAGCACCATGTACATTTCCTGAGCCTCCACAAATATCAATCAAAATGGACCATGTTATGTTATTCGGAGAAAGACCTTCCATCTTCATCTCATCCATCAATGCTTTGGCATGGTAGTAATCAGTGCCACAGGCCTTCATCAAAATATTATATGTTGAAGTTGTGGGTGCAAATGAAAACCTTATCGGAAAGGATGGATGCTCTGAGTCAGAGGTTCTACATGTTATTGTACTGGAATTTTCATGCTTGCTGCAAGCATAATCATTTATTTTGTTCATCCAATGAAAATCTTTTCTTACAGACATCTTAATACCGTTTTCCTTCCAGGACTTGAAGAGTCGAAAGGCTCTATCATATTGGTGAGCTTCAACACAAGCATGAAGAAGAGCATTGCAACACTGTGAATTAGGCTCACAACCAGCCTGAAGCATCTCTTCAAACAATTGAATTGCTTGCTCTGCAAGACCTGCATTGGCACATGCACTGATCAATGATGACCACGTTACAGTGTTGGGAATAACACCAGCTAGCAGCATATGTTCTTTTATTTCCAGTGCCATTCTCCACATTCTAGCATCTGCAAGGACCTGAATAATTGGTGCAGGGGATGTGAGGATAAAAGGATAACTCCTCACAGGGTGAAAATCCAGTTCGAGCAGGAAAAGGAATATTAGGATGCAAGATAGTACGAAAAAAATGTATGATACTTGGACTCAAAGGCATTTAAGAAACAAGTAGGCAGATGCTGGTTGCCTGCGTTAGAGCACCATGCAAGATACATAGTAGTTTGAACATAGATTTCAGGGTCGGACTAATATTAAGCATTTTAAGTCTTTGAAATAAATGTGAAAGAACACTCCTTAACCATTTTAAACATGTGTCTTCAAGTCCGCAGGCAAATGTCAGAATTTTTCAATTGCAAGCACGTTCAGAAGGCCACTGCCCAATCTGGAGAAGCCAAATGGACAATTCAAGAATATTCAACACAGAGAACAGCATGAGATGAACTACAAATCCTTCTGCACAAATGAATTTTGTTCCTTTGCTTTGCAGATGAGTTTATTACTCTCATCCTGGATACGAAGCCTCCATAACACATAATGCACCAAGCAGAGTATAATCAAGACAGAAAAGGCATTGCTGTACCTTGATCATTGTACAGTAAGTAAACACATCCAATTTTAGAGCCCCTTTTGATTCCAAATGTTGAACATCTCTGTAAATGTCTAGGGCCAGATGAGCTCTTGCAGCAAGACAGCAAGACTTCAAAAGGATATTATATGATGCCAGATCAGCTGTCACACCTACTTTCTGGATGTGGCATTCCACCAAACAAATTAAGCACGGTAAGTACTTGACAACTGAATAAGTAATGAATGAAATGCAAGATCACAAAAAGAAAAAAGGGAAGAAGGAGAAAGAGGTGACTAATATCTTTATACATTCAATGATAAAGTTAAATTCCAGAATCACTCCTCAATCAAAAACAGTATGGACTTTTTGCTGCTCCACAGTGCACGAAACCAGTACTTCAAGGTAAATAAAAGGACAATAAATAGAGATAGATAGACAGAGAGAGGGAGGGGAAGAGAGAGAGAGAGAGAGCATTACTTGCATCTGCTTATAGATATGTAACATGTAGCTGAAATCACTGGCATTAACGTTCATGAGACTGTTGAAAACATAAATATTTGGGATGAACTTACAGTCAAGTAGCTCCTGCAGTAAAATTTAAACATTAGCATGGCTTTGTGTTCACACCATTCACAAGGGATAGGAAAAAATAACTTTTGAATCCCTTATGGGCAAAATATTGTCTTTAAAAATAGGTAATGCAAGAAAATAAAGAAAATTTATTGGAGTCAAATACAGATCAGTGATTGAGAATTATAAACTCATTGAACAGGAAAACAATGAAAACAGGATTTAGTAAATCATCAAACCAAGCTGGGAAACTGGTAGCAGTCAAACAAATGCAACTAAAAGATCAGTTTATTGAGAATCCTATCTCTCAATTACATAAATCAAATAATTCAGATAATCCAGTACCGCAACCTAGAAGTGCAAGTTTCAAATTTTTCCTCTTAAATACTGAACTTACAAGTATTTTAATAGTAAACACAAGCACGCACTAATTCACATCTTTGAGTGTTTGTGAACAGCTACAAATTGGCTTAAGAAGAGAATAATTTTGGCTATACAAGTAAAATTACACACAAGAAGGGTCCAAAGCAGGCTTAAGATAAATGTGCATAAGCCATCATCCTTTCAAGTGCTAATGACAGAAAAGGTTTAAGGACATGAGCCAGAATAACTAGGATGGAGGACCATATAATGACAATTGAAAAGATGCCATCCGATAACAAGGTCTCCCAAAGAGAGAAATGTCATAACAGGTAATATGCATGACTCTTGGCCATTGGTTTACGAATTGTCAAATGGTAAAACTTGTGAACTTTGCAAAGAACTGGAATTAAGACCCAAAACAAATGCAACTACCTCATAAATAGATCTAGACTTCAAATAATCCCCACAGAGTCCACAAACATCAATGATTGTTCGGTAGGCATACATGTTGGGACAGCCTTGATTCTGCTTGGAGACTTCAAAAACACTGAGTGCAGATAACAAGTCCCTTTTCTTCCCAAATTCAATCATTATGGTACACAAAAGCGTATGTACCTGCGGAAAAATTTGTGCATACCTGCAAAATGTCACATCAAATAACTAGACAGCAGCTCACTAGACAGAAAACTATGCAACTTCTGAACCAAATACTATTCTTGAACCAAAACAAATCATACCTTATAGCAGCACTTGGGGTTCTTCTGTAAACGCAAAGCCTTATGATTTCGGAGGGCGCAACGAATTCTTTAGTAGAAAAACCAAGCCCTGAAAGATTACGACATCGAAGTGAATAGTCAAAGCCAAATAATGGCAAGCAATTGGACAAGAAGACATAATGCCTGTTAACAATTTTAAAAAAATAAGGATATAACTACTCCAACTGAAACTCACCTTGAAGTGTTTCCAACAAGCTCACAATCTCCTCCACGTCATCACGTTTCCCTAGCTGACGACGACACACCTGCCGAAGTGCCTCAACTGCGAGTCCGTCAAAGAGCTCAACCACAGCGAATCCTAGCTTCCTCAGACCACCTAACACCTCAATCAAGCTCCCGAGCCTTCCATCCTTAATCATTCTAGAAATCCCAGCAGAAACAATATTGACATCGAGCAAGGCCACAAATTGAGAAGGCTTCCCGCCTGAAACTACGAAGCTTTCGGCAATCATGAACAAGTCTCGGAATCTTCCATCTCGGGCGAGGTTGGAGGTTAGGTCGGTGTAATACTCGAGGCGTTTGCGATTGCGATTGCGGGAAGTGGAAGCATAATCCCATCGTACCGTGGAGTGAAGTGAAGGAGCAGTGGAATTAAGCGATTGGTTAGTGCGAGGAGACGGGCGGCATCGGCGGCGGCGGTGGTGGGAGGGAGGAGCCGGAGCATGAGTCGCAGGGAGAGTAACAGAGCAGGAAGCTAAGATGGCTATGGCGTCCCTCATTAAAAACAAGAGAGTTCCCGTTGAGAGACTTGAAAGTTGAAAGTGGAAAGCCTCCGCTTTCTTTTTCTTTTTCTTTTTCTTTTCCTGAAAAAAAAAATTATTTGTATGAACTTGTTAAGGCTAATTTGAAGATTGAAATTGAAAGGCGAGCATTTCTCGCTGCTCGATCTTTGGTCCTCCAGGGCTGGACCCGATGATCGGCCTTTTACTCAAATCCTTTGATCGTTGGGCCTGAAGCCCGGTGATTCTGGGCCAAATTGAGAAGTGACAAGAAGCCTGATGTTGCCGATTCAGCCGAAGGGTCGTGAAAGATTTATGCCCATGGGCTCTCTCCCCTCAGAACTTTGAAAGGATAAATCGCTAGGGAACTCGTGTGTTTGTTATTTGTTAAAAATGATAGTAATAATCTTTTAATGATGTGTGCTTGGTTAATTTAGAAAATACCAAATTGAGTTAACTTTTTAGCAACTACTTTGGGTTTACAAAAAAACTATTATTGTTTATATCTATATGAACTCAACCAAAATGGATTTGCTATTTTTCCTTAAAATTGTAAAGTGATTGTGTTACACTTTTTTCCCTTTCTTTTTAAAAAATGAAAGATCGAATAACATATTTAACATTTGTTATTTTCTCGGTGTTCGCCACATAAAAAAACTTTTCGACGCCTTAAAATTTTAAAATTTTTTTTTTTTAGATAGAGGTATCGTATACTAAAATTGAGAAAGGTAACAAAATGAAATTTTATGCAAATTTTTCTTTGGAGAATGACTTGAAAATAATAATAATAATAATAATAATTAGTCATGAAGGAGGACAACAATCCATGAAATTCTGTGATTCTTGCGGATGTTTATATCTGAGATGAGATTAAACACTTTAGTGTAGGGAAGGTGGGAAAAGGATAGATTAAATAAAAAGAGGGGGAAAAAAAGAAGCAAAAGAAGAGGGTAAGTACTAAAGAGTAAACAACGTACGCACCTTCTGGAAAGCAAACCCTTGTATAAGAACCCCAATTGTCACCCTCGTTTTCTTTTTTAGTTTTTTTTTTATTATTTTTCGGTTTTCACAGACACAGCTGAATGCTGAAGCATTTATCCCTCTCCGTTCTCCGGCCACTCCCTGTCCTGCCAACCGGTGAAGCAGACAATTGCGACAGCTAAAAATAACAAGAGAAAAGCTGAGAACCCCACCTTCCCATGTACAATAGCAGGCGGGATTAAGAGGGATACTTTTATCAGTATAAATTAATTAACAAGCGGCGGAGGGATTGGATTTGGATGAAAATAAGAGATGCCTCCCAAGCAGCCATCAAAAACCGATTTAGCCAAGAAGCAGAAGATAGTCGAGGACAAGACCTTCGGTCTCAAAAACAAGAACAAGTCCAAAAATGTCCAGAAATACGTTCAATCCCTTAAGCAATCCGTCCAGCCGAAACCTGACACCTCCAAAATCAACGCCAAGGTAATATTCTCCCCTTCCTCCCTCCTCCTCTCTCTGTGCTGTGTATCTTCAATTAAAGCTCGTATCTTTTATGCACATTTTCTATCGTTAGTTGTAATCGACCATGATTTTCATTAAATAACAGAAAAAGATGGAAGAAGAGAAGGCTAAAGAGAAGGAGCTGAATGATTTATTCAAAGTTGCTGTCAGTCAACCTAAAGTACCCGTTGGTAATTATCCAAATTGTCCTTTTTCCCTATGTTAATTCTAATGGTTTAAGTATCTCTGTGTAATTTTTGTTGCTATTCAAAGTTTTGCTAAACAGAATAATCCTTTTGTAAAGGGTCTTCTTCTTTGGTTAATGTTTGTATAGAATTTGCGTTAGAATAAAAGTTAATTTGGGGTAACTTTCATGATCTCATGTAGGTGTTGATCCAAAATCAATATTGTGCGAGTATTTTAAGGTGGGGCAGTGTGCCAAGGGTTTTAAATGCAAGTTCTCACACGATTTGAATGTTCAAAGGAAGGGGGAGAAAATTGATATCTACAGCGACACGCGTGATCAAGGTAAGCAAAAAAAAAAATTACCCTCTGTTTGTAGGGACTTCTGGAAAAAATTTTCAAGAGAATTTTTAGCATGCTCTCTGACCACCTTTTAAACTCTTCCAAATTAAGTGCTGCATTAATATTTTTCGAGAACCTCTCCCAAAAGTCAAAATCTTTCAAAGGTTAACCTACTATATGCATGCTTTATCATAGCTCTAATCCCCCCTTCCCCATTTTTTCCTCCCTGGCCCTCGAACCTTTCGGTGGGGTTTGACTTATGTTCCATGCTTTTCTTTGGGTTTGAAGGGATAGAAGAAGATACAATGGATGACTGGGATCAGGAGACATTGGAGAAGGTTGTGGAGTCGAAAAGTAACGAGTATAATAAAAATAAGCCAACTGATATAGTAAGTCCTTTAGTCCCATTGATGTGTTTACGTTGGTCCATAGTTTACATTTGAATGATGCTCTGAACTAGAACTATGATTTTCAACATTTCCCTTTTGATACAATTTCATGTTGTGTCCTATTGATGCAAATTTTGTTGATTAATTAGTCTTTTCTTTTTTTGTATCCTTAATTGGCATCGCAGGTGGTTGAAAGTTTCTAATTTGATTTATTCATCTTTTTATTATCATTTATCTGGATCAATGTTGTCATTGTTTGAAAAATACTCTTTTCCCGAAATATATTCTTGGTCTTTGTTGTAAGAGGGTTCTTATGCATTTGAATTTTTTTTTTTCATAAATCAGTCAAAACCTGCATGTCTTTGCAACAAATGCATGATAAAACTTCTGTAATCCTGCTCTGAAAAGAAGGCTTGGTAGCAAGACTATGTTAAAGCGGTTACTTCAGGTTAGGACGAAAATTTCAAGGACTGTTTAGACATGGAGAAATGTCTCCCCTCTAAATTGAAATAGGTGGTTTAGAAACTGAATTCGCGCCAAAAGATTGAGATTTTTTGCAGTTGTCCAAGCATTGTGCAAATTGATGGCATTGGAAGAGCAAAGTATTGCATAGTTGGTAGTTATGTTCCTGTGTTGTTGTAGGATTCTACCGGTCCAAACCTGCAAAACTCTCATCATTTAAACTGTCTATGAGCAATGAAAATTTATCCTTTAGAGTTTATGTGTTCCAATTCCTGGTTGTTTGACTTAATGTGGATGTTTATAAGCTGATGTGGCAAGTCAAAAATACTAGTTTTATTTGGTGCTGCTAGTCAGGTTTAATTAATGATGATGTTATCATAAACAACATTTTTTCAATTTGATGAGAGCTATAGGCTTGCCAAAAAGGATATCTCAAGATTTCTGATTATTAGTTAGATATATAAATCCCAATCTGCAAGGGGTGATTTATTCCAGTATATGCATTTTCCCAAGCTTTTCAAAATATTACTCCTTTTCTTTTTTCTCTATATTCCTTGGGTGACACATGGAACAGCAGATTGTAATAACTTACATACTCATGTCCAAACTATTGGCAGGTATGTAAATACTTTTTGGAAGCAGTGGAGAAAAAGCAATATGGTTGGTTTTGGGTGTGCCCAAATGGTGGTAAAGATTGCCATTACAGACATGCTCTTCCTCCTGGATATGTTCTAAAATCTCAGATCAAGGCTCTGATCGAGGAAGAAACTGAGAAAATATCTATTGAAGAGGAGATTGAAGATCAGGTAAACTGGAAAGACCTTATTCCCATTCAGTTACAGGCTTTCCTGTTGCTATTTCAAGTTGGAATTATTCTTGACAAGTGTATACTTTTCATAACCAGCGTGCAAAAGTAGCGACTACAACTCCTATGACTCCTGAGCTTTTCGTGCAATGGAAGAAGAAAAAGATTGAGGAAAGAGATGCTAGCTTAGCTGCTCAGGTGGCTGATAGGGCTAAAAATGATCGTATGAGGTATCAACCTTGGTTATCCCCTCTTTTGTTGAGCCTTGTTGCTTTTGTGGGTAGACAAACACTATCAGTACTGTAACTACTCACTGAATGTCTGATTACCAATGCTGTAGTGGTCGCGAGCTGTTCCTGTCAGATGCTAGCTTGTTTGTGGATGATGTTGGGGCCTATGACCGGTACCAGAGACACGAAGAGTCGGATGTTCCTGAACAAAAGGTATGCTAAACTTGTCAGCATGTTTTATTTTCTTGAGGCTACTTTGAGACTTCTTGTGTTCTGGCTGTCAAGCGTGATCATTACTGGTATGGATAACTTTTTTTGATCTCTGGATTAATTGTGCATCTTTTGTCTGTGTGCTGCTGAGTTGCATAGACGGAGGTTGCATTGATAAAAATGTATGGTTCTGATAAGGGTTTTTCACCACCCAAAGACCTAGAAATTGAAGCTACAAACATGAAGCAAAGGTTTTTTTCATCAAAGAGCACTTACTTTTTAAACCCCCCCCCCAAAAAAAAAAAAAAAAAAAAAACCCCCAAGAAAAAGGAATGAGCATGAAGTACTGCTGCAGCTAAAAGACTGTTTAGGGCTGGAAATTTTATTGGCATCCTTGATTGACAGATTACAAAAATTGCTTAATGAAGCACATGGTAAGTGCGCTACTGAAGTAGCTTCTATCTATTAGTTAACCACCTCAGGAAACAAATTGCAGTTAAACTACCATTCTAAGACAACTTGAAGGACGACTTCTAAGATGCCCTGCATTGAAAAGGAACTCAAGAAATGGGGGAACAATGAAAAAAGAAATGAGGAAATAACAGCTTATTCTTACCCATGTATATTTGCGGAAATAATTATCTCATATCTTCTTTTCTGGTTGTGGGCCTTACAGTGGCTTGTGATCTTGCTTTAGTGATGACCCAATCTATCCCTGTTGACCTTGCTTTGTATTGAAGGATTTGGGTAATTGGGTGGATTTGGATTGAAATCCTTTGCCGAAATACCTTTTGTTGTTTGGATAACTTAACCCATATCTGGATTTGAAATACAGCAGCTGGAAGAGGGATTTTGAGAGCTAAAACTAATGAAATAGGTGTTATTTCAAATCCTCCCTTTCTTTCTTCCTCTCTAATTCAACTATTTTATGGCCCCTGCTGCTTTCTTCGAGTTCAGACATGCGAACTTGTGTGATTGCCGGTGATGGCCATCCCCGGACAGCAAAAACAAAAGGGGCATATAGAGTAAGTGAAACAAAAATGATTATGATGCGTTCAGGTGGATGCAAGTGTGTGGGTGAGAGAGTAGTGATGTTGTCATCATGATTGTCACCACCTCCTGCATTGCTGGAAAAGAGAAGAAACAGAGGCATCCAGAGCAATCAGTTGCTTGGAGTTGGAGAATAAAGAAAAGGGAATTATCCAATAATCGCCCCTACATTTTATAAATTTTGTATTTTCACCCCAACTTGTTTTGATCTATATTAATTCTCATCTTGGTAAAACCTATGCCAAACAAAATATTCTGACTAATTAGAATTGCAAATCCATTAATTTGGAATTCTTCATTGAACTAAAATCCATCATTCCAAAGGACTGTAAATGATTCTATGTTGTCCCAATGTGCGCTGTGGTTCACTTGTTTGTTCAAAATTCTTATTGTTGCGTTATTGACATTGTATACTATGATTGTGGCTTTTAGGGTGAAAAAGTCTCTACTACAGACGGACCAAGTTCTTCAACTTCAGTTGCCCAAGCTGCTGAAGGGCTTTCTGATGACAATGTTGATGACGATGATGAGGACGACTTGGACGTGGATGAGTTGGATGAACTGGAAGCAAGCTTATCGAGAGCATCACTTCAAATCAATGAACCAAGTGATAGAGTTTGATCTTTGGTAAGAGGCAGAGTCTACATTCTACTAAAGCCAATAGTCTCTCATCTGTTGGTTGGGCTGGATATGGTTTTCACCTTCGTGGACTTTTATTCGATTTTGTTGTTATATCGAGGTTACATTGGATTTTGTCTGCCGGTTAACACAGATGGAGTACTCTCTGCGATCAAATGGATCGGAGCTGTCCAGAAGAGATTTCTTTAGTCTCCTGAAAATGTTTTCTTGGTTTGCCTTCTCCGTTGGGGCAAGAGGGATGTCTATTCATTGAGGAATTGGCTTACAACTTTGATAGGATGGAGCATGTGATAGTTAAATATCATCATTTGTGTCCCTTTTTTCGGTAGGAAAATGACTGTAATCTTGATACAGCCATCTAGTGACAAGTCGATGGCCAAATTTTCAACCCTTAAATAATAGGTCCTCATTCCGGATTCCTAAAAACCAAGAAAATGTAGTGGCTGCATCATTGACGACAAAAGGAAAGGCAAATCTTCCACCAAAGGCCTCTTTATGCAGTTTTGATTATGATGTCCGCTATCGTCTGTGACCAATGCTGCCTCAAATGAATGAATGATACATGCGGTACATGACCGTACGTGTCTGTGGTGTTAGCACTTGTATTGCAGAACTCAACCTCCCCTTTAGATCACACATTTACAAATAGATACTTGGGAACCCTAGTGGTTTTTCCTTTGCTTTTTTGGTACGAAGCATAGGAGACATTTATGCCTTTTAAACAGTAGTGATGAATATGAATGCAAAAAAAAGAAAAGGTATTCAGTTTGGTTATTTTTCAGAAGAAATTGTTTCTTTTATGTTCTCGTTTATGCCGCGGCCTACAGGAATATATCAGTTGAAGCTTGACTTGTCAAGTGATCCAGTGTTACATGCACTTCAACATTCATTAACTCCTTCCTCGGCTTTATCAGCATTGTAATAGGCACTCTATTCGAGAAAATTTCTGCCCAGTAGAGTCCATTTTAACTGTTTCTATTACCCATTCAACTTAACATGTTTGTACCATTCTGCGCTCGCCGCACTAGATGATTTTTCTGTTTTCTTTACACCAACTTCCGAAGTTTAGAAAGTGCCATGATACCAATCCACAAGAAAACCCGAAGACTCTTAGTACTTTCTCTCACTGTTACAAGGTGGACGACAACAGAAACCTTAAAGATGATTTACTTGAGAGAAGATGACGCCGTCCTCTTTAAGTAATAGCAGAACATGGGAGAGAACCCACATTTTTCAGGGTGCCGGACTGGTGAAAGAGCATGTTGCAGATGATGTTCGTTCACCAGTGATGAAAACTGTGACCCTAATCTGGTTAAACTTTGATCAATAATAACATTGGAGCGGAAAATTTTGGTTACACAAGATGACGGACGTGATCATCCCGGGGTCCGATGTGATGATAGCCGTGTTTCTGCTATCATCCCTGGGTTGTTCCTGACTATCATGCCGAGCTAGCTAGCATAAAACCGGTTTAACAGTATACCTTCCTCGTGATGCATGATGAACAGTCTCTCCTTTACTGCATGCAACTACCAGTGCACCACAACTTTCCTATTCATCCTCTTGGTACTCTTGTATTCTGTATCAACTTTGGAACCATTCAGTCGAGAAGTTCATGATATACAGAAAATCTCAACCTTAACCTGGCCTTGCTGTGGAGGGAGCTGAGACAACTGCTTCTTCTGGACTTTAGTAACTTCTTCAGTATGGGCCATTGAAGTCAGCTTACCCTTTACAATGAGGAGACATCATATCATAAGCAGATATGAGAGAAAATAGAGATGCTGCATTAAAGAAACGTGCAGATGGATATTCTAACAGCTTCAAAATTGATGTAGATGAATAAAACAGATGAAATCTGCGGAGAACAATATCTTTGAGAACAATAATTACCTGCATTTTGAAGAAAGTTAGGAGAAGAAACAAGTTGGAAAAATACTAGCAAACATATGTATACCTTTATACAGAATGGAAACTCATCATAAAGTATATACTACACTGAGCTTGCCTCAATTTTGTCATTGTTACAGAGATATCCTCTAGGATTTTCCAAAGCACACGAAAAACCTCTATCAATATTAATGGGGAATAACTTCTAGAATTATGCATACTTTAAATTATAATGTTCTTCCTATCAATTGCCCTTGCAAAAAATATTAAACTAAACTTAATTCTCTCTAGAGAAAATATACTATGTAAGAGTTGCTCGGGTTAAAAATAAGTTAAATAGCAATTGATATGCTACAAACAAAGTTGCTTAAATCATGTGATAATAAATAAGTTCAAAAAAGTTAAATGCTGATGATTAAGATGTCAATCTCACTCTTGTACTCTTATCTTACTCAGACTCGGGTACGAGAGTCCTGTGTACATGGGTACTCTAGTACAAAATGAAGAGTCCGTATAACATAGCTTCTACTATACCTGAGATACCTGCTTCCTAAAAGTGCTTAATCTCCAGAGGACTACTCAAACAAGTATCTCACAACCTGCACGCTCTACCTACAAGCAATCAAATTTGAGTATTCAATCAGGTCAATTGAACACACAATGCATAAAGTATAATGCACATGGATGCCATCCTTCAGAATATGAATAACTTCCAAGTGGTCTGCTATAAATCCACCTAAAAGAGACAATAATAACTTTGCTATTAGTTATGTTTTCTCAAATATAGGAGTCTTCATTGGTTGACCCCACCACCAACCACCCCCAGGAAAAAAAAAAAAGAAAAAGTAGACAGCGTGTCACTGGTTACCTGAAGAGTGTCCCACACGTGTTCCAGAGCCAAGCAAGCTCAGTCGATTTCTGAGTTTTTCTACTTCCTGCAAGACATAAGCATTTCATCAAAAGGATCCTGAAAGCTATGCCAGTCAAAATGAGCAAACAGGCCAAGATGTTGTCCCTCAGGAAAAAAAGTAGAACGGAAAAAGGAATAAGACAAACCGAAAACATCAAGCAGGCACAAAGGGAGAGAAGAAGAAAAAGGACATGGACAGGAAAGCACATTAATTATTTCAGCTTCTAAATTTGTCTTGGGAGATTTTTCCTTACCAACAATCAGCAAAACCTACTTTGCGAACAAGTGCATGGAAAATTAAGAAGAAAAGATGGAAAACAAGTTATTTACAGTCATAGATGTAATAAGTGAGCAGGCACACAGACACAGACATACAGGAGACCAACAACATCTGAATCACTGATAATTAATCGTAATAATGAAGTGATTATTTGCAGGAGATCATACAACAAATTTCAATGCTACCCTGCTGAATTAAATAATATGAGCTTGACAAGTTGAAATTTTGACCTCAGACCCAATAATGGGAGTTTTTCCACCCCAAGGAAACATAAAAAGAGAAAGAAATCTCTCATACTGGTAAGGAGGGAAGTCATGCAATTCTCATGTTAAGTTTAAAAGAAAACAAGGAAGAAACATAAAATTAATGAAGTAATGCAAAAAGTCCCTCACAGATATTCTGCTTCAAATCATATTCATCAAACAACATGAGCAAGAGTTCAGACAAAATTTCCCAACAAGCAGGGCTTGCCAGAAGGCATTACTTTATCTTCCAGTTTGGCAGACAGTAGTAAGTGATTGTTTTCTGCAAACAATGGTAGCCACGGAATCATACTTTCCACCAGGAAATCTTCCCTCTGTAATAGATAGTAAGACCACTAAACAATCAACTTTGGCTGGCAGTGACAATTCACTATGTAGACCGGATCAATCGAAACAATGTTGAAAAATGACTGGCCATAAACTAACTTTTCAATAGTAGACACTAAAAATTTAAATAAGGTCAAACAAATTATGGAAAACAGTAGATTCACCATATTTACTCACAGAAGCTGCTGCATCAAGTTACATTTTACATGATCCTTTCCTGAACTCGCTTACTGAATATGGATCATTACAGCACAAAGTTGTTTCTAAGTAGCGAACAAAGTCAAATGAATTCACTTGATTGGTGCAAGAATGGTGTAGATCAAAAGAAGCGTGACTATAAGAATAGCACCGCCAAGAGTGAAACTCTGACTGGTCCACAACTTGAGGTTTGACTTCTCTGTTCTTTTTATGGGATCAACTTCCTCAGACAGTGGGTAGTCAGAACGCCTGGGGTTCCAGCTCACATACTTGTCAGAAAACTGTGAAAACAGGGTCTTCTTCCCTCGCTTCCTGTAACTTGACCAGGCCTTGTCCCAATCAGTTGAGAACTTGTCACCTAAATAATTAGGAGTACAATCAATGCTAAATTCTTCCTTGTAATTTTGCAGGCAGTTTAAGCATATGAAATGAGAAAAAATCTTAAACTTATCAATTCTACATGTACAAAGAGCGATTTCAAATTTTAGAAGACTTACAAGCTCCTGCACTTAAGAAGGTGTATAAGATTTTGTCCACCAACTTATGAATCAACTCTCCTCCAATAAAATGATAAAAGAAATTCTTATTAAATCTCTATCAATATATCTTTTTTCTTAATCTATGACTAAATGTCCCAAACTTCCAATGTTTCTCTTTGAAATAGCACTTTCCAAACCTTGGAAGTCTGCTTTTCCAACCACACTCTCCAAGTATATATAGCAGGCATCTTAGTTTTCTTCCCAATAGTTCTTCACCAGTCTTAACATGTCCCGTGTCAGCTCAACTTGCAACCTGTCTACCATTCTATACTTAATTAAGAACACTAAAAGCAATTGAGCAATTAACATGTCCCATGTCAGCTCAGCACTGTTTTATACCTCTTTTTATTTATCTCCTACGAAACACTCTTTTACCTGTAGCCATTGGAATACAGCTCGATTACAATTGAGCAAAATCTTGAACCAATAAGCCACTACCAAAGAACCATCCAGTCTCCACGTAACAACATAAATTCCTATATACGTGCAACTATATGCACCTTAAGTTACAGAGAAAATGGTACCAATCTAGATATGTAATCAGAAAAAAACATGTCCTAACCTTTCATTATCATATCACGTACTGTTGGTAATAACCATGAGATAGTTTTCATTTATTCATAGAACTCACCAACAAGTTCATGAAACCATAACATGGCAGTAATACAGCATACTAATGATCTGTTCTTTAGCATGGTTTCAGATGCGTATATATTCTTGCATGTATACTTCCACGATAGTTGTTAAATTTATCTGGACATGCTACTTTGGATCCTTGATCAGTTGGATTTAGCATACAATAGAAGGAAAGCCCATGCAACACATATCTCCGGGTGCTGATTTCAAACACACTCCAATTTTGGATAAATCTGATACCATAGAAACAAGTGTGGCAGGCATAAACACGGAATTCACCTGACACATGGAAAGTTTTGTCTGCAGATACTCATATCAAATATATTTCAGTATCTAAGTTTCTATTTAGTGATTCCATTTTCTAATTTAATGGCATCCTAACTTCATTACAATCAATAAATGACTTTATCTTCAAGACTATACAGGTTGATTCATTGCTTTGAGATCATCAACAAAGACGGACATTAACTTACAGTGTAAGCATTACAAGAACAAAGTACCCTGCTCCATATACTATTGAGAGAATTAGCTATACTGAAATATAAGAAGTGAAATTCCAAGATTGAGAAAAGGACTAGTAGAGAAAAAATGCCAAAAAAGTGGGATTTTATCAGATCATACATCTTTTAACCTTCAATTAAGTTTAAAAATAAACAAATTTCCATTTCTTTCTTTTTTTTTAGGGAAAAAGAAGGGATAGCAGAAGCACTAATTTACAAACTGAGATGACTTTGCACGACCATGAACTGCAAGGTCTTTTCAGCAACATCTTGCGATAGAGTTGAGCAGACAAAAGAAGAAGAAAAGAAAAGAAAAGGACAGACAATCAAAAGATGCCATCAGAAACATTTGAAATGCGTCATTAATTGGTCCGATTCCATAAACTAAATGAGTAAAGCAGAGATGTTGGTTGCAGCAAAACTTGATTAATTGCTTTTTGAACGGCCTAATGGACTGAACAACCAAGCTAATGCTTCATTTATTGAGACCTGTAAAGCTTAAAAGTATTCACAGACACTACTTAAAAGTCCACAGAATTTAGGTAAATATATTGCATTGAACTCCTAATAAACGGTATATACCCATCATGAATCGGGGCTTAACTACAAACTCGACCAGACCATACAGTAGAGATTCAAAAAATATATACTCCATTCTTTCTTTGATCCTTTCTTTCCTGTCTATCTGTTTGTTCCTACTTCCAAGTAATGGCCAATACAGAGAGAAAATTATGGTGACCTTTCTACGTGGGCACTGACAATCCAAGAGACCAAAACCTTTTATGAACCCCCTCCGTCAAGAACATATCGAATTTAGTCTCCCCATTTAGCTAAAGGTCCTTTTTTTTCATAAAGGCCTGTGGGAATGGTGAGAATCGAACATTCATTTAAGAGGAAATTAAAAAGGTCCTTAACCACCGGGGCCTAAAAACTTGATAAACAAATACGCTAGCGCCAAAAGCACATCGAAGTTATAAGACTGTATATGTTAGAAAGATAAAAGTACCTCCATTTCTGTCGTCGCCGTCGTTGTTCCCATTTTGCTGGGGCTGTCGTTTGGAGTCTTTTCTTGAGCAATATGGTATAAAACTGAAAGCGTTTCTGTTTCTTGAATCAGGCCTTAAAGTGTATGATGAAATGCTTCCAAATGCAAGTCGAATATCCATTCGGTATCTTTTTCTTCACCGGGAACTCAAGGCTTCAAAACTCACCAATCGCGCTTTTGCTATCAGTGAGAGTATATTATTTTCAGCGTTGCAGAGGCTGAAACGATAATCCCTCTCTCCCTCGGAGATTTTTTTCTCTCTCTTGCTTTTTCCCCCTTAACTGCAATTGGGAATTTGGGATGAGTCGAAATTACATGTCTTGTCCCTGAATTTCTAGTGACTTTTGAGGTTTCTTCTCCTGGTCGAAATTAATATCAGAAACCTCGCCCAAGGTTTCTTCTAATATCACTTGGCGCCCTTGAAGTTTTGAAAATATCACTTACCTCTCCTGATAATTGTAAAAAAAAAAAAACTATATTAGCTCACACTTGATACGTAATTCACATATCAAATAAATGAAAATTAAAATTTAAAAAAATAAGAAACAAAAATCACTGTCTTCTCTTTCTCTCTTCTCTAACATTCTCTCTTACTCATTTTTTGGATGACTGTGCAACTTTTTATTTGTAAAATTATAGTAAATTGAATTCTGTTTATCTTTTATTTTTTGTTATTGCAATATGTGTGGTGTGATTTCTTTATCATTTTGATTTGATTTTTATAATGAGCAGTACAATTTAAAAGTTTAGGCACATGTTAAAAATAAGTTGGAAAAAAAATATAGATTCATAAGAAATCAATTTTAAGCATATAAAGTTAAATTTGTGTTAACGTATTTCTTTGTAAATATCTTTTTATTTTTAAATTTATATTTTTATGAACTGTAGCACATTGTGATGTGGTAGTATTACTAGAGATTGTTTTTAGGTGATAATTTTCTTGGAATAAATAAAGTGGTTTAGGAGTGTTTTTATTTAGCAAACAAAATGGCAATTATGAATTTTTAAAATTTTGTTACACAAATAACAAAAGTAAGGGAAGCGAGTGATATTTTTAAAACTTTAGAGATGTTAGGTGATATTAAAAGAAATCTCAATGGAGGTTTATGGTATTTTTCCTTGTCAATTTGGTGCTTTAACTTCTAACTATTAGATAATTGAAATGGTAATGATAAATGCTAATCCTATATTATTTTTGGGTGTTTTTTCAAAAATATTGTATGTAAAAAATTTGTCACTCAAGTCATTTATTGGGGTATTTTTAAAAATTAAAATTTTATTAAAATGTTTTTAAATTTTTTAAAAACTTCTTATCACAACCACTCACCACCGCTTCCACCTATGACTACCTCTCATCTTTCCTCCATAGTCCTCTTCTCTTTCCCTTTCTTTTCTTTTCTTAGTCCCCTCATTTTTCCTTTCTTATTCACTATTTTCTTCTTTCTCGTTCGTCGCAACCAGATCCAATTGCAAGAGGGAGAAGGAGGAAAAAAAAAGAAGGAGGAGAAGGACGGAGAAAGAACGAGAATAAAGGAGAACGAGAAAGGAAACAAGAGAGTATGGAAGGGGGCAATGGTAGTAGTGGTAGGAATGGGTGTCTATTGCTGATTGATGGTATGTAGTGGTAAAAAAAAGGAATAGGAGGTAGGATTTGATTTTTTTTATTAAGTGTATTTTCAAAACTTGATCATGTTGGTTCTGCTGTTTCTTAATCATGTTGTGTGTTTCTGAATTAAAATTGTATTAAAATAGCATGTGAATGAGCATTTGTCTTTAAGTAAAGAGTAAAAATGATTTAAAATATAAATAAATACAAAAGTATAAAAAGGATTTAAAGTATAAATATATTTAACGATTTATGAAGTAGATTATGAGAAAGTTTTAAATTTTAAATTTGACTGGTGATAGGGTTGGTTATAACCCACTACTTTTTATGTATTAAAATAAATATAAAAATCTAGACAAAAATCTATAACCCACTACTTGTTCCGTTCTTGGGATTTTTTTAGGGTTAAATATAGTAAACCCCTTAACTTTAAATTTAGCTGCACTTTATCCCCTCAACTTTACATTCAGTTGTACTCTACATTTAGTTGCACATTTGTGATTTTTTTTGAAACGTGATTGTAATTTGCAAAGCTCATTTGTAGGGGTGATTATAGGGTTAGTTTGGTGATAAATATCTCTTAATTATAAGAATGTAACATTGTATTAAAATAGCATACGAATGAGCATTTGTCTTTAATTAAGGAATAAAAAAGATTTAAAGTATAAATAACAAAGTATAAACGGTTTATGAAGTAGGTAGTGGAAATATTTTAAATTTTAAGTTTGATTGGTCATAGGGTTGGTTATAACCCACTACTTTTTTATGTATTAAAATAAATATAAAAATTTAGAAAAAAGAATGAGAAGTTTAGAAGTCATTGAGAGGGTCTCTGTTAAAAATCTCTTCTGCAATAGATATAGATATAGATATAGATTTCAAAATATACCACGGGTTCTCTGAATTGGGAGATACCTAATTACCTATCATCAAATGCCAGTCCTGCCATTCAAAAAATAAGGAAAATAAAATAATCAAGTCAATAACCACAAGGATGGAAAAACTGAAGTAATTCTTCCCTTGTCTTAATGAGATGGTATGGTTGACAATAACCAGCAAAAAAATTATCATTTTCTTGATGATCAAATTCCTAATTCAACTAAACAGACAGTAGTGTGAATTGTGAAGCATGTGAAATGGGGAATAAGAAGCAGGTGGATGATTTTGATTTTGATCTGATGGAGCCTTAGGTCTCACCTCACCAGTCTCGGTTGCTGGAATTCAAAGGTTGGGTCAAGCCCTTGTTGCTTGCGGCACATTTAACCCAACCCGTGTGCCCGCAGTTGGGGGTGGACAAGTAAAGAAGATGTTGATAAAGTTGAGTGGATCATCTGCTGCCACCTGTCATTTCCTCTCCAGTAAAGTCGAAGAAGCAACTGCTCTGACCCCAGGGTGTTGGTAAACTGGTCTGGCAGGCCCGATCATCCACCACACATGATTAAGCGCATTCGTAGCCGTTCGAATCCGAGGATCCAACAGACAATGGCCACCAATTCTGGCGCAGGAAAATGTGGCTGTTGGCATTTTCTTTCTGTTTTCGGTGAACCCGCAACGTCACAGGAGTATCTCAGTTTAACTAACACGCTTGTGAATTGCTAGGAGCATTGGCCAAGCAACTGCTCGTAGTCATTTACTTATTTGTTTATTGATTCGTACATGACACGACGTCACATGACCATGGAATGCGTGGACTGAATTGATGCTCACGTAGCATCAAGAAATCACGAATGGGCCCACTAACTTTTTAAGTGTGCTCCTCTGCCTTTCCGATTGCTCGCTACAACTTCACAATTCATCGGCGGCGCTGGCATGCAAATTGAAATTGAGAGATCGGGTAGGGGCGACCGCAGGAGCAAAGCTTTGCGTGTGCTCTTAGGAATTTTGTTTGTGACTCACCACGTGTATCTCCTCCAAGCTGTGTTTCATGTTGTCGTCGTAGCATTGCGACTCAGAAAGATGACCTCCGTCTCGCAAAATCTATTGATAGCATCACTTTATTTCAGATTTAGATATCAAAGCGATTATTGATTTGATTTATGATCGCAGTATTTAAGCACGTTTTTCTTTAGTTATTATAACATTGATGATTTTTTCAAAAAACTACTATTAAACATGTTTATTGACGTAGCAAATTAATGTATTGACTTTTTGGCCAAAATAAATGTTAGAACTTAGAAAAAGATTTTATTTATTTTTTAATTTTTATGAGATTACGAGAACTCAGATTGAGAGTGATTTCTCTTTTTTTCTTTTTTCTGAAATCACGAAGTTTTTGGGTAAAAGTGACTTCTCATGACTTGACATTTTATTAACCTAAATTTAATTTCAAATGAACACGCATCCTCTTATACTCTATTTTAGATAGGAAATAAGGACCAGTTTTATTTTATTTTTGTAAAATCCTAAGCACTCAATTCAAGATTGACTTCCCTAAATTCTTATGATTTGATATTTTATTAATTCAAATCTAATATTAAATGGACGCATGTCTCTCTCAATTCGATATAAAATAAAATTTGATGGAATAGAAGATCATATATGAACTCGTGAACTCTAGTTCTGATACTATTCACAATCTAAAAATCTATAAATACTCACGCATTGGAGGTTTTATATACTTTCATCTACCAAACCATCATCTATGAGCTTGAATTGGCTTGGCCGTGAACCATCCATGAGCCGCTCATGGTCTCTCTAAGTTTGTAGAGGACGGTCTGCAAGGGCATGTGTTTTGCCTTGGTTTGTAAACAAATTTATTTCACACAAAAAAAAAAAAACGCCTTCTATAGGTTGATGTTGACTGGCTAAACGAGTGAATGACACGTCGAAGTTTCATCCACTTGACGAGCACATAGAATTCTTTCCTCCGGAAGGTGAATGTGAAAGTAAAAGCTAAGGAAGCCGATTAATCGCAGGAGCATTGAGAAAGTGACACGATTAATTGACTGGCCTCAAATCATCGAACCTTGCATTCACAAGAAAACGCCCTTGCCAACGCCTTCTCTCTATCTTTCTCTGCATCATCTTAGTACCGTTTTCTGATTAGAGTACTAATTAATAAAAAGTGCAGTACATTTTGTTTGGCTGTGGTGAAATCTTTATAGGGTGCGGTATGAATTCCACCCCGACGATGACGACGTCGTCGTCGTCCGATCCTCAGTCCATGCCCAACTCAGCAACTCCAACCACTACCGCCACGAACACCGACGCTTACGGGTGCGGGTCTGGCAAGAAGATCCGAAAACCCTACACCATAACCAAGTCCCGAGAGAGCTGGACCGAAGAAGAGCACGACAAGTTCCTGGAAGCTCTTCAACTGTAAACATCCTCTCCCTTGTAGTTCCATATGTCAGTACTACCACATCTTGCTCACGCTCTCTCTCTCTCTTCTTCTTCTTTTTTTTTTTTTTGGTTTTTGAGTCTCCATCTTAATTTTAATTGGAAAAAAAATGAGTTGGTTCCTTTACGAATTTTTAACGATATTTTACTTTATTTTCGGCTCTTGCTTATTAATACTAAGATAGCCATTGCAACTGCGAACTGCTTATAGATTCGCTCAAATGCTAACTTCTTAGCTATGGAGTGGAATTACAGGCTAGATGGAGTTTGGTTTATTCTATTTATGCGTTCAATTTGTGAAACATACCAAATTGAAACATTTTGCTGAAAAAACATTTGCCTTACTGTTAGGGAGACAGCCCCCATAAAGGGGCATAGCTCCATAGGATATAATTGGCTTTCTGCGAATCAATGAGGAAGACTTTCGTAGCTGCTGATTAGTCAGCTCGATTTATTGATTGGCAGAGCATTGCATTAAACTAAAAGAAGAGCATTTTTTTTCCTTCCAAAACCATTCCTGACGTCTCTGCTTGGTGTCCTACAGTTCTTGTTACCAAGATTTTTTTTTTGAACCCTGCAAGCAGGGCAACTAGCTAGGGAAGTAATAGTGTTGATTACTTTTCTTTCTGGGTGATTTAGGTTTGACAGGGATTGGAAGAAAATTGAAGATTTTGTGGGTTCGAAGACTGTAATTCAGGTGTCTATTTCACCTGCCAAAGGCAGATCTTTCACCTTGTATTCTTCTTTTCATTGTGCATTTTCTAGAAACTTTTGTACGCTTTGGTAATTTTATACGGTGTACGGAATTTAGGTTTTTCTGTCCATGTGCGATAAATAAAAACCATTAAGATATTGATACTTGCAGCCTTTGATTGGCTAGCATATTGCAGATATATTTGGCATAATGACACCTTGGAGACTGAGTGAACCATGGTAAGGCCTTGGATTTGTGATATCAGAATAACATGTTGTGTATGACAGGGAATCTTTTTGTCTCACACACCTTTTACTTTGTTTGATTGCTACTAGCTGATTTTTGGTCCCAATCCTGTAATGAAAATACCAATGCGCCATAGGTGATCTTCTAGTGTGCAAAGTTTCTCTTTTCATTCCTGATCCTACACACACACACATGTATGTTTGTATTTTGTTGACATACACTTAACCCTGTACCTTAAATTTGCTACTGCAACTCCCTTGTGGTATTTATTGATCCTTTTTTTTAGGTTATTTTGGAGTTTTAGAGGCCTCTTTATTGACCATGAAATTATTGTTCGAATTCTCTGAATCTATCGTTTATATCAAATTTAGGTGCTAATTTCTATTGCATGACCTTTTCCCATATTTCGTTACCATTCAGTTCTTTGTAATAGTTAATTGACGTCATAGTCTGTTTATACAGATCCGCAGCCATGCCCAGAAATACTTTTTAAAGGTGCAAAAGAATGGGACAATAGCACATGTGCCTCCCCCACGGCCTAAGCGCAAAGCTGCTCATCCTTACCCTCAGAAGGCTCCCAAAAATGGTCTGACCACGAGATGATAGATTTTTCTTTTGTAGAAGTTTTGAGAACATTTATGAAATTCTGATTTGTATTTCCTCCAAAATGTTTTCAGTTTTAGTTCCTGTACAAGCTTCCATTGCTTATCCTTCTTCAGTGAATTCTCTTGCACCTGGATATCCTACATGGGATGATGCTTCTGTGATCGCAAGTGCTCAATCAAGTGGAGTGCTGCCTTCCCAAGATGAGTACAGTCTTCATGGAGCCGAAGGCATGCACAACATCTTATACTGTTAATCTTCCATATTAATCTATCTGAAAAAATTCACTAGAGGGAAATTTCTGCGATTATTGTGACATATTACATTACTGATTCAGCTGATATTGGATCAAAGGGAGCTACAAGGATTACAAACAGCTATATCACTGGTGTTGGGAGTTCTAGTAAAACGCTTCCAGCTTCTGAATTACCAAAACAGGAAAAGCAAGGTTCACTTCTTCATGGTAATAACTTTATACAATTCCCAGATTTGCTTACTGAGTTCTGCTGCAGCATTTTAAAGTTTTAATATTTGCTAACTCGGGAAAAGTGCTGTCTGCGAGATCTAGCTTTTGCCTTTGTTATAGCATCATGATGCAATTGCTGTTGTCTGGGAGAAATTTTATTTTTGTCCAAACATTAGACTGATGCAGAAAAGTTCTAATTGATATTGCAGCTTGTCCTTTTTAGCTGATGTTTACATGGTTTTCTGTAGAGAACCTTTATGATTGTTTTGTATTAATTGAAAAGCAACAAGGCACATTCCTTGTGATCATGCATCTTTGTATCTATGCATGTATGTCTGAGCAGACAGACAACAATTTCTTGCTTGCTTGATGGGGAAAACTAGTTGGAATCTTCCCCCTCCATGTACGTCCTTAATCACTCTATCAAAAACTGAAGCCATTCTGGAACAGTTTTAGATGAATTTTACTTGGGCAAATGATTAGTGGAACTGTAGTCTGCTTTTTATGTTGCTTTCTTTATTCTGTTTTGAGATTGCATGATTGTTTTAGTACTGATGCCTACCTGGGTACTTTAGGCTATAGCACAATAGATGATCTATGACATAGGAAAACTGTCATCTCCAAGTCTCTCTGTGTAGAACTCGTTCTGTCTTTGGTTTGTTTTGGAACAAGAGTGAGATTACCAATTAATATTTTTGTTTACAGGTATACCGGACTTTGCTGAAGTTTATAGCTTCATTGGCAGTGTCTTTGATCCTACTGCTGAGGGTCATGTGCAGAAGCTCAAGGAGATGGATCCAATAAATTTTGAGACTGTAAGTTTAATAAAAACCTTGTGTATTTCCTGACTCTCTTGGCCTGCCAATTTTTTTTCTTTCTTTAAAAAAAAAACTTCTCTCTTTTCTTCTGTTGTCTTGTTGCTGGTATGATGTGGATTTTGGTAACGGTGAGTTGGGTGAATTGTCCCTTTCTCTGGATATGCAGGTTTTGCTGTTGATGAGAAATCTTACCATCAATTTGTCCAGCCCTGATTTTGAACCAGTTGTAAGTATTATATTTTGTGAAATATCACAGCATACTGGTGTTTCATTCATCTTATGTTTTGCGAATGCTGCATTTCTTTGGTAGTTTTAAGGTCGAAAATGGATACCAAGCAAGTCCATCTGCACTACTGTGTCTAGAATTCCATTAACATCCGAACACAGTTTATATTATTATTCCGCTCAAGAATGCATGGTACACTGATTTTGGCGTGTCTAGTGTTCATTGTGTGTGGGGACATTTTGAAATCCAATGGAAAGTTGTTATGCTGCAATGCATATTAATTAGAGTACAATGAAGAGAATGAAAAAACTTGCTGTTTTCCATTGGCAAGGAAAATTTGGCCTTGATTCTGTCCTATTAAATTAACAACTTTTTCACGAGAGGCATGATGTGAGAGATACAGAGGCCATCAGTCATTGGCTCACCAAGTTCTTTTAGTTCATGGCTTATGCTGTCTTCGGCAATTGTTTACTTGGTTATGTAGTCAAGACGGAGGTGTCTAGCCATATCAACCTTTTTTAGTCAAGACTGCTTTCTATGTTTTTAAGTAATATCAGCCATGAATGCTGCCACTTTGGTACACTTGGAGTTATGATCCACAGGTTAAGGACCAGTCCTTGTATGCATGGTTGAACGAAGTCCTAGGACGATGGATTTAGGTGACTGAGGGTTCTTTGCATTTCAGAAACAAGACATGAACACAATATGGAGATATATTTGCTAGGAAACTCTCATGATTTGATTGATAACAATATGCTTTATAGATCCATAATTTGTAGGTGGTACCTTTTATAGCAGAATAAAACTGGAATGCTGGTCCTTAGACTTTGTGTCCTTGGACACAGCTTTTGCAGTCATGTGTTTTCCAGTTTTTGGTTTTGTTGGTCACCGTAGATAGTTTTATGATTTGTGCAGAGAACTGTTCTTTCATCATCTGATGTCAATACAAAATGCATGGGGGTTGCTGCCGGCAATTTGGTCAAGAACCCAGCCTATCTACCATGTTGAATATCATGGTGGTATTTATATTGGTAATATTGCAAGTCCTTTTCTTTAATCAGTTATCCTATGTCATTTCAGTTCCCCTTGGTCACAGCAGCTAAATTTTTTGTCACTTTTTGTACAGCAATATAGGGGAAAACGCTGCACCTGTTCTGAAATGCTACACTCTGAGAATTGAGGTTTTTTGAAGGTTAGAGTGAATAATTCTCCAGAGGTAGAACTATTTGAGGTGATTACCAGATGGAAACTATGTACATATATCTGTGATCTCCAGACCAGATATGGTCTTGTGATTCAAAGGAAGAATTGACAATTTCTCTATAGTGTACGGTTAGAACTTGTATAGCCTTTAGTGCATTGCAGTCTCAATTTTGTGCAGCAAAAGTATCCTATACTGGGGTAGCTTCTTTAGGGTGCGAGTTATTGTAGTCTTTGAGATATAGAAATGTGAAGGTAGAAGAAGTGATTCTTGATTGCTTCAGGAGTAATGCGAATATTTAATTTCAATTTGGTCTGCGCTCGATCATGGGCACTAGCCGCTGATGGTAAAATTTTGCTTCATGTAACGTTTGAAGTGCAGGAAATATGTCAGCTGTCCTCTGATTACAGTCGGGGCCAAGTTTAGCTTATTGGGAAGTGCTCTTCATGGCGTATGATTCTTCTCTGTGAAAGTGGCTTCGGTGGAGGATTTGGAAAGTTTTTCCTACCCGTAATCTGTATCCGCAGTTCTTCTGGTTTTTGGCAGTTTGGATGGTAGCAGTGATGTGGGGAGCGCGAATGGAGATAACAAGAGAACAGTTGAAGGATGTTATTCTGTCGTTCCTTCAGCTGCAAAGTTAATTAAACCTTCCTGTGAACAGAAGTAAAACTTTCTGGTACCGGGAGCAGGAAGAGCAAGCATCTCATGTAACTCTCTCTGGCTTTCATACAGATGCAGCCCTACTACATACACAGGTTTTTTTGTAAACTTGACAGTAATAAATTGGTCGTGTAAAGTGTTAGTAAATTCAAGAAGTCACCCTCCAAAATATTCGTATTTAGTTTGTCTGCCAAAGTTGGCCTTCGTTGATATAATATAAATCTTTCTTCCATTCCAAGGGTGTTAAATCTAATTTAAACCGACACAAAATTTAGGCCGTAGAAAATGAAAAATTGCGAAACAAATATCTCTCTGTGGTGAAACAGATAAATAAAGACAGCTCATGTCATGTCAATCAATTTATTCGAAGGCCAACTTTAATTTTTTTTTTCTTTTTTGATAATGCCAACTTTGATTTCCTCGATCGCGTTAAACTGATTACCAGATATACTAATTAGCACTTAATTGTTTTTCTTTTTTCCATTTTTTTAAATTTTTTTAAAAAAATCCTCCTTTTGATGGGGAAAACATAAAATACCGTGCGACTCAATGCGCTTCCCTTTAGTTGTTCATGCCCCCCATTTGTCATCCAACGGCCCCCTTCGGAACCTCTAACAGCTCTCTGCAAGTCGCAACGTGCATGAAAATGCCGTCCTTCCCCGACCTTCGCCTCCCCTGTTTCTTTTTCCGTTCTGAAATCTTAACGCCCTTAGCTGCGCCGACGTCGCTGCCCCCCCGGGGGCCCCTTCCTTTGAGCAAACTTCAGGTACGGATATTAAATTTCGGCTCGAGTTCTTGTTTTGTGTACTTTCAATCGTGTTCTTTTCACTTTTGAGTGAGGTTTTTAGTAAAAATCTTTTCCTGCTTTATGAGTAGAATTAGAAGGGGTTAAAATCTCTGGGGATGATCAAGTAAAATGGGAACTGTGGCTTTATATATTAGGATGTTTGATATGACTGTTGATTACTTAACCTATCTGATTTTCCATGTTTGTCATTTATCAAACTGGGATGGATGGTGGTTTTGACAGCATAATCTAGCACCTGCTTAAATTAGCATTTGCGGAACTCTAAAGAACACTCTCTTTTTTCTCACAAACCTGCCAACTCAGCTATCCGAAGCTGTTGCGGAACTCCCTGAAATTCTTGATCTTCAAGATGCATAACAGAAACTCTCACGTGAAATCAGGTCAAAAGATGCTACAATTCTTGCGCTTGCAAACAAGCTCAAGGAAGCTGGAAAGGTTCTTGACAACCTAACCGCAAAAGAAAAAAAAGAAGAGAAAAAAAGGTTCTTGACAAACTTGTAGATGATTACTCGGATCATCACCTTCCAAAACGGTCCAAGTCAGGAGATGTTACAGAGGATTCTTCAACAATCGTGGCATCTCAGCTAAAACTTTCAGATATATTGTAAAATGCCCATAGAATAAGCTACACTACTTTCGCACCACCAGAATTTGGTACTCGACAGGCTCCCCTCCGTGGGGCACTCCCACTTGCTCCGCAGGAGGAGCAAATGCGGGCATCTCAATTGTACAGTTTTACTGATCTTAATATTGGTTTATCCCAGACAGATGAGGATGAGGAGAAAACTATAGAGCCATTAATTGAAACCCTAGCTGTGCAATCAGCGGAGCCAAATCCACTTGCCAATCTTGCTGGCATTCAGGGTCCGCTTCCGCCTAATATTGTTGTACCATCAGGATGGGAACCTGGAATGCCTGTGGAGTTGCCTAGTGCTACCATTGGAAACCTGGTGATCCAGTGCCGCTGTTACCAAGTGTGTTTTCTCTTGCAATTTTATTTTCTCGACCAACGAACATGGTTATTAATGAGCACTACGAGCATTGGCTTACGTCTGGAGACTGGGATTGGGACAGTTCTGAAGAATTATCTCTCAAGTTCTCAAGTGCAAATTCTAAGAGCACTATGAGTGCGGGGGGTATGGATAATCCTGATACCGTTACATGGTTCGAGAATCGAGTGGCGACTTCACTATCAAATCAGCTTACCAGTTGGATGGAGATGCTGTTGATTCAATGGAGAAGGATATTGGTTGGGAAAGAATTTGGAAGTTAAAGGCTTCATCTCGTTGACAATTTTTACTTGGCTACGACGGCATGGTAGATTATTAACAAAGGTTGAAAAATTCAAACATCATTTGCATCCGTTTGGAACATGTCCACCATGTGAAGTTAGTCAGGAAACAACATTACATATATATGTTAAGGGATTGCCAATGGATTAGCAATATTTTGGGGGCAACTTGTTCATCCCCGGCACCGGAGAGCCTTTAAATCGAAATCGAAGGACCAGTAGTGTGTATTGACTTGAATGTGCATAGGGGAGATATTGGGAGGCAAGATACAATTGTTTGGCCTCTAGCCTTGCAGCAAGTTGTGTATTTCGCCAGGACAGCGAGGAATGAGTTTGTGCACTAAGGCATGGATGGTAAACTGCGGAGCACAGCAACATATTTTATTGAGCAAAAGAGATGAAGTTTATCTGTTGGGAAAAGCCTCCAAGGGGGTGGGGATAACGTCAATGTAGATGGGGCGGCAATAAATAATCCTGGGCCGGCAGGAGGAGTGGTCAGAGATGAAATGGGTTGCTGATTGACAGGGTTTAGGGCCAACATTGGGGAGGCGAGCAATACTGCTGCTGTGTTGTGAGGTATGTACTACGGGCTTGGAATTTGGGCTATAAAAAGGTGGTTTTGGAATCAGATTCTCAAATTGCTACGTAAGGATGCTCCGGCTGAGAGTCAACATTATGATACTGTCATGGAGGTCAGGGTCTTTACTGGAAAGAGACTGGGATTTACTGATTTAGGCCTGTCAACGGGTCGGGTCTAGACCCAGATCTGGACCGGATCCGTGAAATTATTACCGGTATGGATAGGGATTTAATTCCGTTTTCTGGATCCGGATCATCCGGATCCGTTTTGTCAAACAAAAAAACGGGTCGGATACGGAATATAGTATTCCGACCCGTATTAGACCCGGATCCGGATATAAATGAATTATTATTTTAAAAAATATATATTTATCAATATAATTTGATTAGGACGATGTATTTGAATAAAGTCAATTTGATTTCTTTTCTTATTTGGTTTTTTCTTTGCATTAGTTAGAAATTAGTTTACAAATATATTTTTTTCTCATTTTTATTAGAAATTATAAATTTTGCTAAATTTGTTCGGGTAGCCGGATCCGGATCTGGAACATAGAATAAAAGACCCATCGGATAAACGGGTCGGATCCGGGTCCGGTATAGTAATTCGGGTCCGGGTCCGGAATAATGAATTCCAGCCCGGACCCGGCCCGTTGACAGCCCTACTGGGATTGCAGAATTGCTCATGTTTGGCAAGAAGGTAATTCATGTGCAAAGGATGGGTTGCAACTATCTGCTGGTTTAGTTGTCTTAAGGGTGCCCGTCTTAAGGGCACTTAGGCGGCTTTTAAGCCGACTAGTTGCTCTTTCAAGGGTGCCCTCCATTGTATCGACAAAAAAATATGGCTATTAATTACCAGAAATCGTTTTGACGGCCACAGAGAGTTGGGAAAAGTTGCAACTAATCCTAATGTAGCCCAGTTCATAGGCGCCATAAGTACTTCTCAAATCCTCATTTGAGATGGCAAGGAAGACGATCACCGGTGGAAATTCTGTCTATGCATGACTCGGCTCTAAGAAAAGAAACAGCAAGTCTAACATCCCACTAGTAAGAGTATCATAACTTTTACAGACGTTCTCTAGTCAAAAGAATGATAACCGAGATTTCCTTTCTTTCACAATATAGTTACATAAAAGTGTGAAATGAAAGATACTTGGCTCATAATGCATCAATATACCATTGCCAACAACAAAAAAGGCTAGGCTTCTGATTCTCCACAAACGAAGGCAGAAGGACGTGATTGGCAACCAGCCATCAGCTTGAAGCTGAGAATATATCTTCCATCTGTTCAAGTTCATTTTGCTATCCTTGATGGCCATTCGCCTGAATATGTACACTGCTTGTATCAACGCCCTCATTACCAGACTTACTTTCAACACTTACAGCAGCATCACTCTGTTTACCTTGATGGGTTTTTACCTTCTTTAAGAAGAAAATGACTGATATCACCCCATACAACCAAAGTCTGATGCTTCTGCAATCTCCACATTCATGCGTCCTGCAATGCTCATGAGATATTTTCATCTCCAATAAATTTTCGTCTTACGGTAATTGTAGCCATCTACTACAAGTGGAATGCGTTTGATATATTGCTTGTTTAACA
This sequence comes from Coffea eugenioides, assembly GCF_003713205.1. Taxonomy (NCBI): domain Eukaryota; kingdom Viridiplantae; phylum Streptophyta; class Magnoliopsida; order Gentianales; family Rubiaceae; genus Coffea; species Coffea eugenioides. The sequence goes on along the minus strand of NC_040040.1, from coordinate 3,901,949 downwards.
CTATTTACTCAATGACCATTGGAAGTTTTTACCTCACCAACAGAAACATGACATGAAAACCTATTCAATACCGTTTTTAACACTCTGAAGGGAATGCAGATTTGCAAACTCTCTCACGTATCCATGCCAAAGCAGCAAAAAAAGAAAATAGTTTGACCAATAACTAAAGAGAACAAGTGAGAGAGCCAAGATTCTGTACCTTGTTCCTATCACGCCAGCCAAGGCCGAAAGGGAGCAAACCAGTCCTCCTTGGCATATCCCGAGGAGAATCTGGATGAACAGACCTACAAAATATTTCAGCACAATTAAAACTCAAAACTTTGTCGCAAAGCCAAGAACAGCATGAAGATACGGATGGCACAGTGAGTTGTCCTGTCTATAAAACCAAACAGAGAGGATGGTAAGAGAGGAAACACAAATGACATGTCACGTTCTTCAACAAGAAAGGACATCTCAGAGAAGTAAAATCACAAACGCGTAAAGCATCACCCAATTAACACTAGAAACATATAGCACATTTATAATTTCTGTCAGATTTAGAATTAATCCATTCTGATCAACATGCAGAATCATTTAGACATAATTTTGCATGCACCCTCCACCCCTCCAAACCCCAGCCAAAGACATTTTCAAGCCCTCATTTTTCTTAAATCCCCCATTCCCCGGTCCCATTTCTTTGCCCATCCAAAATGCATACACCACGTGTTAGCATATCTGGAGTTACAAAGACGAGAATCACATGATAAATAAACAGGAAACTGTAAGCAACACAAACCCGGGAGAAGCTAGAGCTTTAACTTGGCCAGATTCATATTGCAAAGTAGCTTCCAGCATCGATTCTGCCATAACTACTCTCTTTTCCATCTCAGCAATTGAAGCCAGAGCTTTGTTGTGTTTTTCCTGCATTAACAAAAGAAAATATATCACTACATATATAAAAACAAAAAATGGTGAGGAAGGGGAGAATCAACAAAGAATCTCAAAATTGGAAGTCCAGAAACCCCCTCCCCCCTCCCACCCCGCCCCGCCCCCAACAACCAGAAGGGAAATGCATCCAGTTAAGCAGATACATTGCAAAACAAAACCTGAAGAACTTCCACTGCATATCTCTGAGCAGCTGCATCTTGCTCAGCCAAAATTCGAGCATCTTCTGTTACTTTCTGTTCCTGCTCAACTCGCATCAGGACCTGCAGAATGTTGGATATGATTATGCAAAATTGAGTTATCATGACACAAAAACGAATCCTTGTTGAGATAAAATTCATATGAAACTGCTGCAAAACCTGAATCATAGCATTCTCCTGCTGTGTCTTATCAGAAAGTGCTTGCTGTAACTCAGCTACCTCACGCTCTAACTGCTCAACCTGCAAAGTAAGAACACTACAAGGTCTAGAAAAGTGAAAAAAAGAAATTTACTTCCACAAAATATAAGCATCCAAGAGAAATTTGAAAAAGAAAAAAAAGAAAGAATCCAGAACTGGATATCCTTATTGACAGAATATAAAGTGTCATTTCCTAGATCTCTTCTGATTATTTTTCATGGCCCAAGGGGCAAGAGATGTGGAGAATAGCTGATTTCATTGCTACTATTGAATATCAGATGATGTGTACTATACTAGCAGATATCTTTAGTATATAGTTCACATATTCTACATACCTATAAGGATATCTAAATGCTGTAGCAACATTTCCAGTTGTTTCCATGCTGAATGAGGATGCAAATTTTGGGTCAAAGAGCAAACTGACATAACATTGCATGACAACAGACACAAAGAAGAAATGTAAGCAGAGAAAGAGGTTAAGACACTGTTGTATGAAACAACCTTAGACTGACAAGCAATACTTTTCCCAAACGTACAATGTGGTTACCTCTATGTTGTATTACAGAAGGTATGAGCTCAAGAACTAAAACAAAATAGCAATAGGCAGGCTCCAAAGTTACTAAAGGAAATTACTGATCCTTTCTTTTCCTTGTTCTAAAAACTGGAGACATCAGGTAGTGGGCCAAGACGATGAAAGTTTTGATTCAACGACAACCCCACGAGCCAAGGATTAATGCTTGAAAGAGAACTTGTCTGACTTTAGAGTGAAAAACTGGTTTGAATTACTTTTTAGCTATATTCGTATTCAAGGCAATGATAATAGGCTGACTGGTGATGGCGATTCAAGGAAGCCTACCTTTCCTTTGATTGTGCGTTTACACTTTGTTTAAGCAGCTTTCTTCTTTCATTCCAATAGCTCCTCAGAAGGCTGCTAGCTACTTAACCCAGGGGAATCGGATTATCTTTATACTTATATTAAATTCCCTTAACCCTTACGCCCTCTGATTATCAGTCTTTGCTCCCTCTCCCTTATGGTGGAGCTTCAAACTTCTGCAACCCTTTACTACAATCCATCCTTTCCACCATCATGAAGAGCAAGCAAATGCCCTCTCCCTCTCTCCCTAACTCTAACTCCTTTTTGAACGAAGGGTATCATAACTTATGCACGCAACAATCTTAGAAAGTTGCATCATATGCTATGTGACACATCGTCTTCCAAAAACACATGAACCGCAGTAGGAATGCACTAGTTTAAATTATTCTTACCCTTGCACTCAGTTGACGTCTATTATCTTGCTTGACCATCTCCATAAGGGCTGTCTCCAACTCTTCAGCTCTGGAAAAGAGAACTTATCCTTTAAGACTTCAGAAGACGAAAAAATTTCAAGGCTGATGTATTAATCACATTTTCCATCAATGAGAGAGTAAACAAGAAAAAGGTTTTAAGTTCATGTGTACTTAATGTCACAGGTTAAGCGTAGCACATATAGAAATTGCCCCATTTTCTCATTTAAGTACTGACAAGAACTATGTAGGCATTAAAGAGGAAAACTGGAAGCATACCAATACACCACAGATATCATGCAAGATCAAGGCACAATGCATGGCTGTTGAAAACAGCTTTGCTTTTGGACTAACATTTGATAGTTCACCTATCCTTGAACAAGATCTATCAATGACTTTGAAACCTTGAAAAGCACAAGAAAGCAGAAAATGGCAAAAGGAGTTTTAAATGTAAAAAATCCAGAAGACACCTTCTAGTTACTAAGAGGAAAAATCTTGAATACTTCCTTTTGGGACTCGGAGCTCACCGTTGCTCCTTTCTTAGAGGACTTGTTTTGTAAATTATGCACACACATACGTTTAATTTCTTCACTGCAGTGATGTGCATAAACCCATCACACAGACAAGAAATTGAAAAAATATATATAAAAAAGAAATTGAAAATGCAGACTGACCTTAGAATTGCAGTTCTTTTTTCCTCTAGTAATCTGCACAGCTCCACCTTCATCCATACAACCTGCCAGGAAGCTGTTGATAAGTAACACTTAAAAAAGGACAAGGAGAATTTTTCATAAATATTCTGATTACCTCAAATTTGGAAAATAAAATGCTTTGACAGTGGACAAAATAAAATTACTATTTCTCCAATTATGAAATATAAAAGGGATTGTAATGTACAGTAAGATGGTGGGAAAATTGTACAGGCCGACACCAACCTATAGTTCTCTATTCACAAAGAAAAGAAAACAACTACATAGCTGTAACCTATGCCACAAGAGTACAATGACATATATACTTCAAGATATGTCTCATCTCAAAGTAAATTACCCATTTCGTCAAACTTCTGACCAATCTTTCCCAGTCAATTCTTTGAAGATTTTGACAAAAATTCAAATTTAAGAACATTTTTTGCAATATTAAATAAATTAATGAAACAGAATTCAGAGATATTGCAAATACTGAAAAGTGCATCTCTTGCTTGTGTTGAGCATCTTAATTCTTTAAAAACAGATTCTCAACCTACCTATGAATCAATGTTGCAGGTACCATGGATGAGACAAATTTCATGGATACCAATCAATAGAAACCAAAATAGCAAGGGAAAATTTCGTGATGAAAAACGGAAAAAATGGCTACCTGTTCTTGAAGATCTGGAAGTGAATCTACTTCTGAATCAATGTTTAAGCCATCAAGCAATTCATTCAAATCAGTAGTAGCATGAGACTCCGAATGTGATACATCACCACCAATTAGCTTGTCACCTGAAGCTTCTTCCACTCTAGGATCTTTTATCAGGGATTCAGGCTTATGCTTGAAACTATACAGCTTAGTTGCTAGACCTTTGGGGTCTTTCCAAACTCGAGCCCCTTTCGATCTTTCCTCCACAGCTGCAAGTACAGCTGGCCGGTGTTTCTCTCTTAGCCCTTGCAATCTATCTTCAGTGACACTCAAGAAACCCATGCAAGCTGTCAAAACAAGTTGGCTGCTATCAAAAGTTGAACCAGCCAAGGATTGCAATAAACTTATGGCATCTGCAGCATCCTTGGTTGTGACTATAACTGGACCTGTAGAATTTTGGATGTGACAAAATTGATATCACTAAAATAAAGGAAAATGGACAACCATTTATTGCAACTTGTTACTAGTATACCATATAACTCCATCAAAGCAAGTGCTGTCCGAAATAACATAACACGATTTCCTTCAAACAAAAGAACATCCCAAACCCGAAGAACTGCAATCCACAGTGTGCCTCGTTAAGCACTGAAGGTATTATAAGATGCAAAAGTACAATGGTTTACAAGACCAGAAAGTTGTCTTTCACTGGTAAGTTAAACTCGATTTAGAATTACTATTTCAATTTGCTCACCACTTTCCCATGGAAGCATATTCACAAAAATTGAAAGGAACCATGGCCCGGATATCCATGTAACCTGCACTCCCAAGTAATCGAGATGATTGACTGCAACAAACGGACCAGCAAGTAAGGAAGTTTAGTGTTAAAATAGCAACAAAAGCTAATCAAGGAAAATCCATGTGGCACTTGACTGACCCAGTTTAGGAAACCTTTCACGCATCAACTCCTCAAAAACAAGTTGATCAACCTAAGAAATGACCAGAAAAGTCTTAGGTATGCAAAATAGCTCATAATAAGCATACATGTACCAGTGAACTTCAAAATAATAGAGGTTCAAACCTGGCATTCTATCATTTCCTGAGAGTAATAACCATCAAAGTAATCATCAATGATACCGACCAAAGTCCTGAAGGAAGCAAAACAAACTAGCCTATAAAGTCAGCGGAGCTTTTGTGCTCCAAATCAAATAACACACATGGGTGTGTTTGTGTGTTTGAATATGTGTTTGTGCTGATTGATGCATAGAAGTGACATACATAAACCTTACTTGAAAGAAGCAGGGCCAAAAAAGGGTATCCAAGCATAAAATTATCAACTATTAGTGTCAATATTGTAAACCCTTCAAGAACTTTTATTCACAAAAGTAATACAGACTATTTTTTCTATCTAGATTCTAACTCGCATGTACATTTCCCATCTGAAAGTTGTGTGTGCCACAGTATTTTAATTTTAGACATGCTACATTTTCTGTCTGGGGATGCAATCACATTACACTAAGAAAAAACCAACAGGTCCAGTCCAATATCAAGTGAAATTTCCTAGAATACCATGATGAAAAGCATCAACCCTTTAAAGCAGCAAACATTTGAGACTTACCAAAAGGCATTTTCCTCAGGCATCATAAGAAGTAATAAGGCAGCAAAAAAATTCATAGCCTGCAGAACATTATAGATAAAGAAAATAGTAAAAAAACACTAAGCCTGAGATCCAAATCCCAGGAATAAATTTAATAAGGTGGATACACATGAATAACTAAATGCCATTGAGAAAACAAGTATTTGTTCCTTTTGCAACTAATGGAGATTGAATACAATTCTTTAAACGTCTTTACTGCTACTTCAAGTGAGGACCTAAGCCAAATCACTTTAGGAGCTAATACCACAAATGAATTCATATTTATCAAATCATATAGTTCAATGTTAAAACTGCCACACATGGATAAGTTATACATCTCATCTAACAACCTAATAAGGGCAGTATAAGAAGGTAAAAGCTTCAGCCAAGAGTTACCTGGCAATACCCAACTGATGGGTTATGTCGAGCATATGCCAAAAGTAAACGCCTCAAAGAATTTCTACCATTTTCATTTAATGCAGGATGTCCAGGAAATGTTCTAGTCAGATCCTGTAAAGAATAGATTAGTAGGTTAGCCCTGGGAGAAACTTGGAATGCAATACCAAACATGGCGAAGTTGGCATAAGCATCTTAGAATTAAAATGTGGACTATGAGAAATTGAACACAGAGAAGAAACCATGAAGCAAAGGGTGGTGATATATGTGCTGTGGAGCATTAAGAAAATGGACAATGCAGTAAATAGAGGCCAGTTCACATGAAAACTAGGTCAACATTTCAAAAGAAGCAGAGACAGGTTGCTTCTTGCAGACAAGGGAAAACAAACCATACTGCATTTAGTGAGATATCTAAACAAAGAAGAAGATCACATAAGGATATTTAGTAACTAAAAGATCCTCATTTGTCATCCCAAAACAGGCCCTAAAAAGAAGTAGCACCTACGAATTAAAAGAGTGAACGATAAAGTCCAGTTTCCATGCATCTAATGACCTTCTCAATTTGCTTTCTCAAACTTTCAGGCACATGGACACTATTCTCATTCGGTCCCTTTCTATCTTCAAGTGATTGTGATTTATCACCATCCCGGTCCTTACCAGCATCACTTTCTGGAGCCAGCAAATCCTGGTAGTATCTCTCTACCCTGCGTGTCCTAACTCCAACAAAGGCTTGCCATACCTAGCCACCAAGATGAGATAAAAAACAAAATTTAGTTCGACCATAATTTTGGGTACTATTGGTAAATAGGGAAGATTAGTACCTCTCCCCTCAAATCCCTTGGCACTCCTCCGTGAACAAGGAACTCCAGTTCTTTCCAAGGAAACAAGGGTTCTGTACAGACTCCATTGATGGAAGCACCTCTTTCTTTAGGAGCATCAGGGCTAGCATCCCTTTTGCTGTCGTAGTGTTCTTCTTCATGTGCTTGCTCAAGTTCCTCTTCTGAGTGACTCTCCTCCAAAATTGAGGGAAGATGGTTATGGTCAGTGGTTATAAGCTCATCTATCATGCTTTTTCCCTTCTTTGCACGAGAACTCATCATATCCTCTATGTGACAGAGAGATGGTCTAACAGGGACCCACTTATGCACCTCAGAAGATTCCTTTGGTATAATAGCTGGCACCTCCTTCTCAGCATCAGTTTCTTCGAGTATGTCTGGAACAGACTCAACTCCACCTGAAGCATCCCCTTCTGCAGTCAACTGCTGAATAGGCTTAATTTGCTGCTCCGTAACTTCAGGTTCCACAGTTTTGACATTCTCCGGAGATACAGTAGACTCTGTTTGCTGTTGCAGAAAGCAATTCCACTTGTGAAATCTTTCCTCTTCCTCTTCCTGAAATGAAGGATATAAGATTAAATAAGCTTCATGAGAAAAGCATGATTGAGCGAACAACACTTCTGTTTCTCTGTCAATTCCCCCTCTCTTTCCTTTGTAATTCTCCCTTGAGACCCAAAAGAAAACAAAAAATAAAAACTATTGCAGTCCCCTTCAACCGACTACGCAACTATAATTTGAGTCCATTTATCCTCATGGCTATGCAGTATTAAGTTAAATTCAGTCTCCTGCAAAACCAGAGATTAAGCAGAGGGAAAATGTCAAGATGACAATTTACCTTGTAGATGGTAGAGTACTCCCTGTATCTATGAAGATGCTGAGGTCTCACAGTAAATCCATATGCATCCCTGTCAAAATTGCATTACCATTTGAGCATTTATAGTCAAACATACCAATCCTAAAAAATCAACATCCTCCACTTCAAAATGTTCATACAATACTGTATTACCATATCTCTGAAAAGGAACGGTGATTATTACACATTATCTAGGTTAGCACGCTACATTCATTTGTGTGCCATTGGCTTTGTATATAAGGTGCAATACTGGCGGGCGTGCAAATTCCCTAGAGACGGATTTTACCTGGAATCAACGTCCAATGAACGCTTACTCAACAAGGACAGCAACATAATTGGTCATGAAGAAATGGATTCCACTGCCCATAGCTCTTCCACATCAAGCCAATCTTAGATCACATTACCAGATTTCTAAAGTAACACACAAAAAACTTAAAATCTATTCCTACAAGTGCAACCTGACCACCTTTCTTTCTCTCTCTAATTATATTCTATATCTGAACAAGATCAAACCACCCCAATCCCAACACTGTATTATAAATCTAAAATTTAAAACAGAAGAAGCTCCTTTTACCAGACTAACTGGATCTACAATATGACCTCACAAACGTAGTGATCAGCCAATGGTCTCCATAATTATCATTATTTTTTTCTCATTAGGGGGTGCCCACTTCCAAAGTAAGTTCCTAAGAAATGGTCTTGAGAAATAATAATAAGCAACGTAAATAAGCAACAGAGAGTGTATAATAGGAACTTTAAAAAAGTAGTAGCAAAACGGTAGTGATGAATTTGGGTAAATTCAGTAAAAAGGAGAAACTCTAAACGCAACGGATTTTCCATGAATTTCGAGAGTAAGCATCAAGGGTTGTGTGTAAAACTTAGCTACAAATTCGGTCTCCATGACACCTCACCACACCCGTGTATTGCAATTCAAAAACTGAAGCATGCACAATACATTCATATGCATATACAAATGCTTAAGCAGGTTGAAAGGGAAGGAGGGAGAGGGGGGTGTATTACCGTTTGGGCTCGAAATTGGCGACAAAATGGGAAGCGTTGAGCGTCATTTGCAGGAGGTTGGTTGGATCGACGGAACTTGGGCCTTGGGGCTGAATGTGAATTTGGGGTTTTGTTTCGATAGATTCTGTTGAGTTGATCCCAGTCCCACCACCACCATCCAACGGCTACTTCGCTGTTCAATTCTCTCTCGGCTTCAATTCAACCGCTCGCCATAATCTTCGCTCTCTCCCTCTCTCTCTCTCTCGTTCGCAGTGTAGCCTTTGTTTCCCTCCAGGATAAGTGAAGTGGACTCGCCGTCTCCCACGCCAGCGGTGAGTGTCACGTGACTTATTTGCCGCTTATGTTAATTTAACTACTACTTCTATCTTACTATATATAATAAACAATAATGTGTTACTATACATTAAAGCGTGGATAGGATTTGAGGTTAACAGTTAACATTTACCCTTTTAAAAATAATCCTCCAACATTTATCATTATTTATCCAACTCGCCGTCTCCCAGTCTAGTAGTAAGTGTCACGTGACTTAACACATCTTAACTGATCTTAATTTTTCGACGATAGGCATTTACACGGGAAAAGCTAAACTACACTCAGGCCACACCAAATATCTTAACTGATCTTAATTGATTAATGCATTTCTTGCAAAAAATCTCTCTAACTAATTTTTTATTTCATATCTTTTTTATTATTTACCTTTTTCTAAAATATGCATACACATAATATATGCCCCGCCCACTAGTATTATGTTATATTAAAAAGTGAGTTTGACCATTTTAATATGTATTACCATAACGTGGTATATATAAAATTTATATTTAAATTAATTGTCATGCACGTAACTCACTAACGGGGTAAGATTATGTGTGTGCATATTAAGAAGAAACTAATCAATAAATAATTTTTAAAAAGACAAATGAATACCAAATTAATTAGAGGAACACAGGTTGAGAAAACTTTTACCTTTATCACTTTTTAAAATATAGTATGAGTATCACGGGTTAGTGGTAGTTTAGAGGAAATTGTACTGAATATTTTCCTCGAGAGAAAGAAAAGCGATTAAGTATGAGGAAGAAGGGGAAGTGGGTTGTAGAAGTCTAAAAGATGAATGGTATATTAAGCAATTTATTAATTGACAACAAATTTTGACATTAAAGGATGCTCACCCTTTATACATAGAAAGATATACAAAATTAGTCCATAACAAAATAATGAGAGTATGTACATTGATACTACTTACCATTAGTTATTTACATTTAGCATGGATCAACATAACAGGTGCTCAATGAGCGCTTATTAAAATATAGTTCAGGTGTTAGAATTTTTGAGTAGTAAGATTAATTGAGAAAATTACATAAATGTAAGAGAGATTAATAATTACTTGTGTATGTATGTGTGTATATATATGTATGATAAGTTTTGCTAATAGCACTAAGAACCATTGCGAGGATTTTAAAAGGATTGAAAAACACACACGCAAAGCTTTGATACATTTTAAATTGAAATCCAAAATATGCATATGAATGTCGATTATTCAACCTTTTTTGCATCATTTGATTACTAGAAGTCATTTTATAACTAAAGAAAACCAACTTTCATCAATAAATAAAAGACAATATCAAGAAAATTTGTTTTATTCCTTCCATGTATAGATTAGTAAGAAAAACTAAAAACATCTCAAATACACTTTTCAAATTTATTTATTCGCAATACAAACACGTTTTTCAATAACTTTCTCATCCCACATACTTCAAATCATAAAAGTGTTAATACAATAATTCGGAATAATGGATAGAATGTAAATTTAGTATCAAAGGAAGTGAACCCAACCCCCTCTTATTTTGTGATTATAAATTTCTCATCGTCCCCTTCAAAGAATGAGTAACTATATTAAATACGCAACTAACGTTCATAATTTTATAATTCTACTAGATCAAAAAAAAAAAAAAGAAGAGCCCATTTAAGACACTAAAAATTTTATTCCAAATTTGCATCATTCCAACTCAAGGTACAGGAAAATTTATTAAAAAAAAAAAAAGGATCACCTTTTCTGGGCGAAACATACGATACTGCCACATTTCAAAGCAAACCAACTAAACTAGATACGAGGAATTCATCAGATAAAAATAGTAATACAAACACACTCTATTACAGAACGGAATTTGGTCAAACCGCTCATTAAGGGAAAAATCTAAAATTCACTTTTCACCCATAAAACGAATCTTGTAGAGCTGAATGGTCTTGTTAATATCACATTTTGTTTGCTTGTAAGCATCAATCTTGTTGATCTCTTCAACCCATGCCGCCAATGCAGGCCTGCCCGATGTGATATCATACTTCCACACATCTTCAAAGAAGCCCTTGAACCTCTCGACAAATGGAGCATAAGTAATGTCCGGCAGGCTTATGGTCTGACCCAGGAAGAAAGGGCCATCATCAAATTTCTGGAGAGCTGCTTCCAAGTAATCAAAACCACCGCCAGCTTCTTTCACAGGGTCCTCTGCTTTGAAAGACGCATACTCTGTTCTCACAAATGTATCACTGTAGGCTATCACCTCTTCAGCAAATTTCTGCTTCTCAGCGTCCTGCAATTTCAAAATCAACATTCCAGCTTCACCCATGTATTGGGAGGGAGAAATAGACACGGAAGAACATCCATCGATCAAGAATAAATAGCGATGGTTTCTTGAAGTCTTACATCAGGTAGGAGACGCGGCCCTTCAAAGTTCTCATCGATATACTTGATCAAATCCAGGCTCTCTCCGATCACCTTACCGTTGTGCTCCAAGGATGGCACCTATGGGAAACCAAACACAATTAGCTATCAGATTCACTCAGCAATTTTATTTACAATTCACCACTGAAAAGAAAAATTCTTTGATTCAAGTAAATTGCATCATTATTATTATGATGATTTGAAGGTTCCAGAGAGGGGATCACCTTGTTTTCAGGGTAAACTTTTTCCTTGTACCAAGCGGGCCTGTTTTGGAGGTCAATTGCAACCAACTTAATCTTTTCTTGCAGACCCTGCATAAAGGGGAAAATAACCTTTAATTAAATTACCTAAAAAAAAGAGAGAGAGAGAGAGAGAGAAATATTTAACCTCAGAAAACTAGGTGCTAGTTAATCAGCAGTCACTATATGACCAGAACCGAAAAGTCGGGGCATTTGACAAACCTTATAGTTCCTGGCAATCCAGGGACGCTGAGCATATGGGCACATGTAATTTATATACAACCTTCCAGAAAAAATAGACACATCCGTATTACACAGCGCACTTATACACAAGTATCAAATTATACACAATACATATTAAGGGGGAAAAAATATGAAGGCAGAAAAAGAAAGGAAATAAATATTTATTAAAAAAAAAAAGAAAAAAGAAAGAAGGAAAACACAAATGACGAACCATAACATTGAAGAGGAGGAGGAAGAATGTGTGTACCTAGTGTTCCCATCGAAGAGAGGCGGTGGTTCAGATGTGGAATCCAAAGATGGAGGAAGGACCTCTATCACGCTTCTGCAAGATAGTAGCGGTGCACAATTGAAGTTATTATTCACAGCTCTATTCAGAAAAAGATTGAAAAGTCTCATCATAGTAGTATTTCCAGCTCAGGGAGCGAGGAAAAAGGACTTACGGAGCGGCCATTACTAGTTGAAATTGTTTGTTGAGCGATCGCAGAATCAGAGCTTCGGAATGGCTGAGAAAGGAGGAGGACGGGGAGGAGGCGGAGGAGGAGGTGAGAGAAGGATGATCGCCCGGGGGCAGCTTTATAGGAGACGAAGGAGTACAGTGCACAGGCGGCAGCAGATGGAATGTTGGACTTCCATTCTCCAACCTTCTCAATTTGCTTTGCTCCACTTGTCGCCAGCAGTGACGCAAAGGAAAGGAATGCAGTCTAGTCGCCAGAGTTGCTCTTGCTTTATTTTCTTTGTTTCTCTCTTTTTTCTGTTGTCAAACGGCAGTCATCTTTCTTTTCCTCCTTCTTGCATGCGAGAATGTATGTAACCAGCATTTCTGGAACCATACATTCTGCCTACTGCAAACTTCAAACAAACAAAATGGAGTAAATATTTAAGAGTAGTTATCTACAGATGATGGAATAGTGTTTGAGGCTAAATTCTGAAACATGGCAGGATGAGATTGGCAGCTCCATTCCATAATCCCCACGAATAGAAATTTTCTCTATTTATTTTGATTATCAGTATTTTTTTTAAAATTTTAGTATCCCATCCGAATAGAATTCGTAAAGCTATACCAGGTGGAAAACTGGCTGAGTAGAGGCCCTCGCTCGCGTACCGGTTAAAAGGCAAGTTCAGCCTGTGTTCAGTAAGGGCAGTTCTACTGTTCAAATAATACACTGTCCAAACAAAAGTGAAAATCTTTAGTCACGTTTAAGTGGGCACGTCACGGCACACAAAACCGTGACAAGCCGCCTTAGCGTTTCAATGGACGCTACCAACCAATAAGTCCTATCAGCTACCCACTATTTTCTGTTTTGGTGGCGGAGGGGGGGGGGGGGGGGGGGGTCCGCAGGCCAGCACCCTTTTATTGAGAACTCAAAACAAAGTCGAAAGAACTGCCAGAAGAAGTTATTACTTCTATTCGTTATGTGAATATTATTGTTGTTATATTCCATATTAAAAAAAAAACAACAAATATGTTCTATTTTATCTTTACCTTCCATTCAATATCATTATTAGATCTTGATTTTACTCAGTTTATTATAATTTTACCCTTACCGACAAATGAAAATTTGAAATTTAGAAAAAATTTGCTTTTACCCCCGATCATTTGTAAAAAGTTAATTTACGCATGTTCTTAAAAGTAAGATTTCTTTTTATAGCAGTTCTTAACTAAACAACAAAAAAACAAAAACAGAAAGATATAATTCATTACTTTAATGATGACTACAAGTACAAATCCAATGATTTAAGGAGTTTAATCCACCAACAAATTTATTTTTATACACGAAATCTCATTCTTTAACAAATTATAGATGATTTGCATTTTTCATTGTGAACTAGTGTTGTAAATGTATGATCAGCATCAAAATTTGTCAGCGTTCATCTGATCTACAAGAAAGGCTGCAGAACCCACGACCAACACATCTACGCAATCACGCTATCTCGCTGTTCTATTTTCACCCTCCCTACTCGGTCTTCTTCAGCAGACTCAACAACACTCCGGCACTGAGCGATGTAGCAACAAAGCCCAGCGAAACCTCGGTTGATACATGGTAACCTACAGAGAAAATTTTATATAACGAATTTGATGAAATTTGAATGAATAGACGGAGAGGAAATGGGATAGTGTGTACGCAGAAGACCCACCAAAGAAGTCAAGGATCATCTTGAATCCAATAAAGCTCAAAACAACACCAATGGCAGGCTGATCAAGAAAACAGGTAATTAGATGAAAGCATTAATTTTGCAGCACGCTCTCCTGCTAGCAATGCTAATCGAAATGCTACTGCATGAAGTGAAGAATGAACCACAAAGAACTTTCACTTCAACAACGACACAGACAGGGCACCTAAAAAACGAATACAGATGCGGCGACGTCACCTGTAAATAGTCCAATTCCGCCATACTTTCTGAAATGAGTGAATATAATGATCTTAAACCTGCAAAAAGCAGATAAAGGTCATAGTCCTCGGTAGACATGGCGCATATCTCATCTCATGCGATTAGATCACAGAGATGAGACTTTAAAGAAAAATGTCATAACTTGGTGACTCTTCATCACTGATATGGGAGCTATAACCTCAAAATCTGAAAAGGAACAACAGAGAAGTTGTTCAAGAATAGTTGTATTGAGCATAACATACTATATTTTGGGCAGAACTTCATGTCATCCAAATAGAGGTGGATTTCAGTGCACAACAACCCTGTTTTATCGCAGAACCACTAACTGCTAGAATTAAGAATGTACCTAGAATGGCAAAAAGGTTGGATGTGAATACTATAAAAGGGTCTCTTGTTACTCCAAAAACTGCTGGTATTGAATCGACCTGAGAGATAAAGAAAAATTCATCCTGCTCAAACCTCAAACTTTAGAAACTCTTCATTGCGTGAATAAGGGAAATGAAGACATACTGCGAATGCAATATCACTGAGTTCAATAACAGCTACGGTCAGAAGCAAAGGAGTAGCCTGCCAAAAATGTGGACACGTCTTAGGAATCAGAAACATATCTATTTAAGAAAAAGTTGCTTCCAACTTCAGAGAATACAGATGTCCAAGGCTCATGTAAAAAAAAATTAATAATAATAAATAAGATCCCTGTATGCAGTTTCATGTGCCTGTATACCAAGCCACTGTGTGCAGTAGGATTTTGACAAATGTAAGTGTTGAAGTAAAGTCTTGGACAGCAGATGTAAATTTTTAAATCCAACATATTGCAGAAAGACTTACTTTCCACGCGCCATCCTGAATTGTCAGAAATCGGTTCCCATCATAATTTGCTGAAACAGTAGAAAAAGAAAGGACTCAGAATTTCTGCGATTAGGAAAGAATGCAACAATATGTAGTGAAGATCTCTCCCATCTTTTTGCCACAATCTAAAATGGTGAAAGGTTAATACGATGCACAATATAGGAAAAATGAAAAGGGCATGTTGTAAAGAGGTATATTGCTGAAGACCAGTTCATTGTGAGCATGGCTGCATTTAGCCAATAGTGGATAACATGAGATGTTGCCACTGGGCCAGCAGAAAAGAAAAGCTTGCTCGAGGTATAGAAATAAAAAGTTTCACAATTTTATGCTTATTACCAACAATGAATCAGTCACATATCAATGCTTAATTATTAAAAAGAAGAAACCCCTTAGGACAAACTAGCAACTCAGGAGTGTAGACATGGAAAGGAATAAGTTCAAAAGTAAGAACACATTACAAGTTACAGGGATGAATTTCTGGCATGTCTTCACTATGAAATTATCAGATAGATCACTATCTTCCTCTTCCTCTGCAAACAGCTACAGTGAGACAAGAAGAGCAATGTAATCATGAATTTACTAGTGAATAAGCAAGACTAAAGTACGAGATTATAGGGAAAAGATAGAAAACATGCCGATTCAAGAACATGAATTGAAGTTACTCTGCAAAATCAACAATACAAATAGCATGGGTTTAAAATGGAAATAATCAGCAATTCAAGAACGTAAATGCATGTCCTAAGAACCCTATTAGAGATGTGAATGTGAATATGTATACATGTGTTTTTTTATATGTGCGTATGGGCATACATGCACAATTAATGAGCCAAACCTGATTTATTAATATATTTCAAGAAATAAAAGAAAATCACAAGGACATCCAATTGTTCTGAGCAGGAGAAGTTATTTCATCTTGCATAATATAGTATTCCTACTCAGAAGAACAATAAGGAGACCATTTACCTAACTAATATTAGTTCAAGCTGTTGAGGGTCTTGGTTCCAAGTGGATAGTAATCTCTGATATGGCCAACCAATTATAATATAAGGTGAATCTGTTTTAGTACTTAGTTAGAAGCCAATATGTAAAGTGGTATAAGAAGCAGAGAAGGACCAAGTAATAAGTCATCTAAAAAACTAGCTCTATTCAACGATTTACAAGGAAGTCAAAGTACTATACAATCCATGGCAACTATATGTGATAAGAACATAAATTGCACCTTGAACGCGGAGTACAATAGTATTGCAGCCAACAGTAGGTTTACCACCTCGAACCTCTAAGAGTAGATCAGAGAAACAATGAACTCAGCATGTGGGATAAGTGGCACACATATTTAAGTATCAATCTTTGGGATAAGTAAACAAGTGTGTGCGTCTTCATATGTTTGTCATGGTGATGAAGAACCTGAAGTGTGGCTGTTCCAAGAAGTATCAGCGACAATCTGAAGAATATAGCACCAGCAATACCGTAGGACAGCACCCGATTCTATATTGCAAAGCAAAATGTAGAAATTCAGCATGATATATTACTCAAGGAACCCAACAAAAGCTGAACCTAGAGCTAAGAGGAAAATGAGAAGAAGAACTGTGAGAGTGGAACAGGTGACGTCCAATCAGCACCTGATACATGAGCGGAACTTTGAAGTACTTGAAGATCAAAACAAAGACAAACAGATTGTCAACTGACAAACTTTGCTCCAGTAAGTACCTGAAAGTGAAAACACTCATATCTCAATTGTATCAAGTTCAGGAAACTCCTGGAAGTATAGGCAGAAACTGTAAGAATGTGACGGGCAATGATCAGACATTCATACACACTGAAAGGTCACATTTGTACACAGATATGTAGACCAAATTTTTGGTTCTTTAGGAAATTTTTAGTACACCAATTTACTCGCCAAAATTGTTTAAGTTAGTTCTTGAGATTTTATTCCTCATGAGTTAACGGCACCTTTTCTATTTTTCAGTGTTTTCTTAGTCCACAGTTTGTAACTGTACTTATCCCACGAGGCAAGAACACTTATTTCATTTCTTTTCTCGAATCATAATTACTAAAAGTTAGCTGAATTTGTTGTATGCCCTCATAAAGTTACAAGAATTCTCAACATGAAATTCCATATGGGTGAAACAGTGTGAAATTACTTAGGCACATTGAGCAGCCTTTGGGAATAGCTGTTCAATTAAGCTTGGTAGAATTCCTAGAGCTTTTCATCATTACCTTCTTCACAGATTTGTAAATCTTACCAAAAACAATCTTACTTCATAACTCTGTCTATATATTCTAATAGAGCATTACTCTTCATTTTTCACCTAAATGCTTCAAAGTTGAATGTTCTCCTAAATGCAGATCAGGACCTAGATAGCCACTTAAACTCCTACTTCTTGAATTTTACTACAAGATATATGCCTCTGAACTTTTCAACCTTCTAAATTTTTGGAACTTTTTGCACTAAAAAGAGTAGGAAAGATGAATTGACGTTGAGGCTCTACAACCAGTATGAAAATTAAATAGTAGAATAAAAGGATGACGTGTTCTGATGTGCATCTAAATGTGAAAGTAGTCGTTAGGACAAGCAAAAGAGCTGACAAAGTAATTTGATTTATTGTAGCAAAAGCAGTAATCAATTTCTGTGTGATGCTTTAATGGTAAATTCTAATGGTGACCAAACAGCCAAAGAGAAATTTAAGTATAACTTGCCACTGAGGAATGGCCGACATGGATCTGATTTTGACGATCTATAATTTTGAAAAAAACTTTCAATCTTTGTGCTGTAGGTCAGTTTTTACATCCTCGTATACGGGTTGTAACATCTTAACACAATGTAATAAGTTTAAAAAATAAATGGTGTCAGAAAAGGAAGAGGGAAATGCAAAATTTGTTTTGGTATTTTCTTTTTCAGCCAAAATCATAAGGCTAAAAAACTCAATAATTGCTGCTATAACATACCCAGCAAAAAACTCAGATGCCTTGTCAACTCCATCTTTGAATCCTAAAGCAACACCAAATGCCACTGCTGAGAACACCTAAAAAAAAAAAAGTTGACTGCTTTGACTTCAATTCGTGGTTCACTAGATGACTTTCAAAGTACAGTAAATATAAATAACTTTCATGGTACTTACACATAAAGCAACAGTTCTGACAGAAGAGACATAATTTTCAGGTTTTTGTGCCTCTCGTTGTGAATTACCATCAGAAGAAATATTGTGAGATTTCTTTACATCATTTATGTCATTTCTAGATGGTGCACTTCCAGTCTCCCCCTCTGTGAAGAATTTCAAAAGTCATACTACTTGTGAAAAGAGATCATAATGAGTGAATAATTTGGAAAAATGTTGACTGTGAAAATAACCTGGAAAACCTTGAGGCTAAATACCCTAAACTGGGAAGTGTAGTTAAGAGACTATTTCAGGTGGTGCAGATGAATGGGTAAGTATTGCAAATGAGCAGCAATAAAAGAACATACTTCAGAATGCCACAAGTTCTCACAAGTAAAATAAGATTGCAATCGTCCAATTTAGTCGATTCAAATTTGAGGCAAAAATCAGTTGGTATAAATAACAGAAAGACATAGAAACCACTAAGCTGTGCAACCATGCAAGATAGGAAGGTGAGATGTAATGCATATGCAACATAAACACGAAAACTGAAACCTGCCCCACACCCCAACCCCCCCCCCCCCCCCCCCAAAAAAACCAAAAAAAAGTTCTTTCTCACACTTAGAGTCATCACTTTGCAAAAGCAACAATATTCTTAACTCCATATGATATGCAAAATCTCCATTTTCAAATATTGGCAGCTAGGGTGGAGCAAGACCTTATTAGCTTAGACCCATTTCAGCCTAAAGCCACGTTTCACTTGAAGCAAGTTGGAGTGCTTTATACTAGCCAAATTTTATCCCATTTTTTAGTGTCGATATTACATACGGATTTCCAAATGAAAATACGTTGTTCCTTAATATGTGAAGATGGAACATTACTATTTCAGTACTAGTTCAATATCAAATTCAATGCAGTCAGGGGCCGAGGACGTTGGTGTCAAAGAAGAGTAGTGTGGTCTATGTCAGCTGTGGACCAAAGGTGCTCAATTCCTAGGCCTCAAATTGTTTATGATGGCAATCATCAATCATTTCAAAAGCCTAGCACCAACACTCGCATTCAGTTATGCCAATCTTGTTTATCTTTTGCCGCAGCCAAGACCAATTCATCGAACCACCGTACAAAATAAGTCATGCTAAAAGATAAAAGAAGAGAGGCGCAGACATGAGAGAGAGAGAGAGTGAGGGAGATATTTGAGCTAACTTTCTTGCATGATTAATACTTGAAGAATCAAAGTTGTTACCAGAAATAGACGAACTTTCCTCCTGTTGGGTTTTTCTGGTGCAGGCAATTGCTGGATAGAACCACCTTCCATTATTGTACCCGCCTACAATTCAAACAAAAACGGAAATGCTAATTCCTAGTTAGTGATGTAAAAGTGATGCTATGCTAGAGCACTAGCGGAGCTGACCTGCTGAAAATAAGAGATGAGATCGTGAGGAAGAAGCGGTAAACTGTAACGACGGAACCCATCTTGGGCGAGTAATTGGGGGAATAGGGACTGGCGGTGCTCTGAGAAATCCCAATTCCAGCATTACTGGAGCTAAGACAACAATGGATGCCATTTTCATTGCCTCCGCCTTTTTGTTTTGTGATGAAATTGTCCCCCTTCCACTGCCCAACGGTAGTCTTTTCCAGCTTAACTGCGTGGAAGTACAGCCAAAAGCAGCATATCCTTCTTGGATTTCATTAGTCTTTGGCAATTAAGAGAGGGGACATACAAAGGATTTATCCACGAGCAAAATACTCGGTCAATCTCTCGCTTTTAACAGTAACATATTGTAATCCCACGGGCATCAATTTTAAGGGAAAAAAAGTATTTTGGATAAAATATTATTTGAAATGATTACTGTAGCACTTTTTATGACGAGATATATTTGAGATAAAAAAGTCATCGAAAATATAAAAAAAATGTGTTAAAAATTATATTTATGATACAAGCAAATAATTTTTTCCATTATTTGACTATCCACACACTAATTATATCGTTTATCATGCCTATATGCTACTCCCTCATTCAATCCCAATATGATTGCTACTTCTCGAAAATCCAACCTTTTTAAATGATAGTGCTTTGATTACAATACTTGTAGTTTTCTTTTGAATTTTACCTTTCAAATTTCAAACTAACTTTTTAAAAATAGTTTGTGTTTTGGGTTGGGATGATTTGAGAAAAAATAATTTGCTTGGATAATAAACATAAATTTCGATACACTTTTTGACCTTTCCAATCACCTTTTTTAATATTTCAAATAAGCTCCTATCAAAACACACTCATTGTTTTGATTACTGTGTTTATACCTTTTTTTTTCAATTTACCCCTTAAATTCTAATTTTTGAATTTGAATATAAGATATGTACGAATAAAGAAAAGGATAACATTCGAAATGGAGACTAAATGCTTTTTGTAACATGACAATTATTTTGAAACATTCCAAAATAAAAAAGCATGACAAACATTTTGGATTGAGGAAGCATTTTGTAAGTATTTACTCCATTTTGCTTGACTTATTAATAGAATATATCTATTCCTCTTCTTTACATGACCTTCTATTGTATTAATGTCAAGAAATAAACAAAATATAAATATATATATATACAAGTAATGGAAATTATTTAAGGTAGTTTAAACAAAATAGTTTAAGGACTCAAGGAATGCATATCAAACTTGTATAACGTCCTTGTCGCGTCTTGTCGTATGTCAAAGTATCATTGCGAGAATTTTTTTAGATTTCAAAAAAGAAAAAAGAGTTGCTTATAAAAATAAAAGCGAACTTTTGTATTGCACAAAGTAGAATTTTCTTTTGAGAAGACAGTACATGTAAAAATTTAATAATTATTGATAAATTCATAATGAGCTCATTAGTACACTTTTTTTTTTTTTTTTTCAATTCCTCTTTGTATACACGGGGGGATATAAATGCATGCCACATAGAAAAAAAAAAAAGAACTAAAATTCAAATTAAAATTAGATAGCATGCATTCATACCCATTAGTGTATATATTACCGGTGTATATAACTTAACTCTTTTTTTGTGTGTAAAAAAAGATCCTCACATCAAATTTATTTCATTAACTTGTAACTTTTTTACGATTTTTTTTGCATTTCTCATGTGAATAATTTTTTCTTTTCCAAATTTATATACACATGTTCATTATTTTTTCTTTTCAAAATGATCAAGAATAATTTATTCTTTCCCAAATTTATATACACATGCTCCTTTTTTCTTTTCAAACCACTTACTTATTTGATGACTCGTATCCATGATTTATCCATCGATTATAGGTGAAACATCTCACCACTTAAGCTAGAATTCGTTGTCTATACATATGTTCGTTGAATACCAATTGAAATGAATTACCCATTATTGTTTTATAAATAATATATTCAAAGCTTTACATGTTTCTTTTGATCTTTTTTTTTTGGGGCTGGAAAATGAATTTGAGAAGGATTTTTTGATCAAACGAACAACTGGATGGGCCGGGCTATACAAAATCTAGATTTCGGCTGACCCAACCCAGTCAGTACGTCTAAATATGGGCCTAGTCTTACAATAGGATTAGACATATCTGAGGAATATCCACTGAACTCCACGACATATCCTTGTTTTGATCCACGCTTCTCAGTTCTTACAATTTGGGTTCCTTGTTTTCACGCCCTTTTAAGGTTTCAACTCTCATCATCTCCAAAGAATCCTTTGCAGAAGCAAACCTCCGCGTCTCCGAACTCAACCATAATCGCAATTTCATTCCAGCCGCATCAATTGGTTTTCTTCGACGGTGGTGGAATTCATCTGCGCGTGTCTGTAACGCTATCTCACCCTTTTTCTCTCTCATCTAAAAAATGGCAACAGCAACGGCCGCATCCAAGGTCGAAAACCCTAAAAAGCCTCTAGCTCATCCTCAGCCTCAGCCTCAGCCCCAGCCTAACCCTTCCGACCCTAATTCATCGCCTCGCTCCGAAGATGTTCCTCCACTCACCACCACTCACGCACCATCGAATGCTTCATCTGGCGGCGGCGGAGGCGAAACCAAGGCTGCAGCGACGGGAAGCGAGAACGCTGCTGCCGGTGGTGCCGCGACTGACATTCAGAAGAAGATTCGTAGAGCCGAGAGGTTCGGAATGGCCGTGCAGTTATCCGAAGAAGAAAAACGAAATTCTCGAGCCGAAAGGTAACTATTTATTTCGACCCTATTATTTGGCGCAGCTTGGTGTCAGGGTTTTGCTGCTGTTGCATCGTGCGTGCTACTTAATATTCTTACGGACCAATTATATGTAAACTCTTTAATTTTGATTACAGCATGAGAGATTTATTGGTTTAGTTGGGCCGATTTTATTTGTCGACTTTTCAATTTTGATTGCGAAGTGAAAGATTTCATTGGTGCGTTTGGTTCTAATAATTAACCATAGAGGGTTTTTATACTAGTTTTGTCGTTTTGATAGCACCTTACTGCAGGTTTGGCACAGGGACTGGTTCTCATGGATCAGAAGCATCGAAGAAATCAGAGGAGAACAAGAGGAAGGCCAGAGCTGAAAGGTTTATACTTTTCATTCTTGTCGGCACGTATTCGTGGAAAGAAACAAAGGGTGGTTTTTTTTGTTTTTTGGTGGACCAGCTTATTCATATTTTTTTTATTGTTTCTCAGGTTTGGGCTTGCTCAATCTACTTCTGCTGACGAGGAGGCGAAGAAGAAAGCTAGGCTTGCAAGGTTTGCTCCGGCTTCTAAACCTGATTCAGTGGAGGAAGATAAAAAGAAGGCCAGAGCAATCAGGTCCGTCTCATTTCTGCAATTTTTAATAGAATTTTTTTTTGTGTTGTTTTTTGGGGCCAACTGGAGTCATGATCCATCTCTCTGGATCTAATTTTACATTTTCTTGACGTTACCTTACAGATTTTCGCAAAATCAGTCTACCTCCTTAGGACCAGCTAATGGGGAGGGAAACATAGAGACAGTAAGCCAATTTTCAATGGATAATTCACCTCAAACCTTTTTTTCCTGCAAAACTGTATTCTATGCTAATTTTTCTCGATGAATTTCCAGGAGGCAGCTGTTTTGAGCAAGGCTGGTGGAGGTCCATGAATTCTTTTTACCTATCCCTTTTGCAGTGAGTGTGTAAGATTGTGTTTACATTATAATGTACTGTTCAGTTATGATATGCTAAACTCTAGGTTTTAGTTGCTGTACTAAACCATCAAATGGTGCCTTAGTTGCGTTTCCTTTTGCTCCTTTGTTTCCAGATTGACAGGCTAAAGCTTTAACATCTTGTTACCCCCAGTAGCTTCACCTTTGGACTTCCAGACATAGCACTTCCAGTTGCAGATCATCTTTTGTTCCAGTGTTGTTTGTAATTCGTAGTTGGCTATCACATTAGTTTGTGTCTATCTGGTAAGACGTGGTATATGTGAAGCAACCTTCATCACATTGAAATAACTCAAATGATCAACTTCAAACAGAAGTTTAAGCTTTAGAGAATTTTTCCTACATGCTTGATCTCACCTGTTTGGTTGTGTCTGGAACTTTATTTTCTATTAAGTTTCTCCAGAACTTGTTTGTTTATATTTGGTCTGTTGTGCATGATAACCTTCTTGTTGACATTTCTACAACCATCTCATGACCATCGTCTCAGTCTGAAGGTGCATAAAGGTCTGACTGGGTTTGAAATATGATATTAGATTGGCATTTCACTTAGCTGATTTAACATTTTCCTACATATAAAATTGTGTTCCATCTCATGTCTAGCTCTTCTGCATGGATTTGAACATTATTAATAGACTCATCATGCAATTGGTCAATTGGCTCTGCTTTTATTAGTCAAAATTTTGTTCCTTAAAAGCTGCATAATAGTTTTCTAAATCAATTTGCAGGTATGTAGTTTGTTCTAACTTCTTATAATTAGTAACACTAGTTAATGCTGCTATGAAGTGGTGCATGTTATATAACTTTGTCATGGTCTAAAGATATCTTTCTTATCTTGTAGCATATGTTAAGCATAGGACAGCTGAGCATGGGTTTTTGGTTCATCTTGAGGTAGAGAGCACAAATGAAATTGCGACGTTAGGTCTGTGTCTGTTTGTATGTTGCTGTGGTATTCTCAGTGTCTTTTACAGTAATTGTGTTAATCGCAGTGTTCCAACCTGATCTCGCAATTATGATGGGTGACTTCTGCTTGATATAATTGGACAGATGGCTCGTCTGTTTTCTTCTTGCTAGTCTTGATTTTATAGGGTTATCTATTCCTACTAGACTATGATTTGGCTGTTATAAATTTTTAGATTGGTCATTTGAGATAAATTCGTGTGTCGAAGGTTGCTTGTTAACTACCATTGTCTTGCCAGATGGTCGCGCCATAGTGGAATCTATAGGAAGGTTTAGATGATTTCAAGTTGTTTTCTTTCCTCCTCTTTATGTTTTTTTGGTAGTCTTTTTTCTATATTTGCTTTTTGTAATATGAATTTTCAGGGGGACTATGTAAGAGCTCTTTGTGATCTGTGAAACTTGGCTTCCTGGGCTTATTATTCAGATTTTCCAATCATTCTACTAGCAATTTTTGTGCGTGTATCCCAAGTTGATTTTTTAACCATCGCAAGAAAAAGTTTTGTGATATAAATTTGGGGAACGCTGTGATGTTTGCCTATTTCTTGAATGAATGCAAGTAAACTCCGTCTTGCTGCGAAATGGTATGAAGTATTTTATCTTCGATATCCTTTGAATCAAGTTTAGCATACGTTAGCCTTCACTCAAAATTGTTCGAGTCCTATGATTGTAGAACTGAACAATTGAAAATACGATGACCGTTAGCGACTATGCCCTCCGTCTCGTCTTGAGTGGGCATTGGTGGTACGATTGTTGGGACGTGGAAGGTATATATTGTCTCTTGAGAATGATTACATTGAAATGATAGTTTTGATCCCACCTTCAAAAATAGAGCTGTAAACGAATTAGACTCTCAAGTCATCATGAGCCAGTTAAATTAACGATTCAACTGGATTTGGCGGTGATCTAACTTGAATTGTGGTGTGGTGTCTGTTACTAAGGCCAGTTATTAGGTGTTTC